>NC_043709.1:2130921-2163346 GCF_006229205.1 Suricata suricatta
ACCCCCCTGCGGCACGGCCCCCAGCACGCCCCCCTGCGGCACGGCCCCCAGCAGCCTGCCGGCCTCTCCCATGGACGCTCCGGGTGCAGCACGTCTCACGGACAGAGCAGCGCCGCTGGCTCTCTCCAGCCTGGGAAATGGGGGACCACACCTCCGCCCCGCTGCTGGGACCAGAGCCAGCAAGCGGTCTGGGAGCAGCTGGTGTGCAGCCCGCACACATGTGCTGTGGGGTGTGGGTGACCCAGCTCCTCTGCTCAGGGCCGCGGCAGTGACCCGGGTCCGACTGAGCACATCCCCGTTGCCCACATGCCCAGGGCACATTCCCCTTGGGCCACCGCTTCCTCTCTTCTCTGTAGCTGCCCGACCGAGTGAAGCAAAGTGTCCCCAGGTCACAGTCCTCCTTAAAGTGCGTTGGGGGCCCCGTCACACCTAAGCTAAATGCAGCGGCAGCCCCCAGGCCCAGGCTGGACCCTCCCCCAAGTTCAGTAATACCCCCCTTTCTCCTGTCACTCGCGATGTGGGCCCCCCGTCACTGCCCATGCAGGGACCGCCCCCCCCACCGGCCGCACCTCCAGCCGCAGGCCCCGTAGACGGTGCCAGTGCAGGCGTCACTTCATGTTCTCTCTTTGTCTCATGCCCTGTGCCTACACCCCGATCGCGTCCCAACCCACTGCCACCTTCTCAGAGAGCTTCTGTCCTGGGGACTCAAGCCTTCCTGCGCTCGGGACCATCTTCTGGGACTTGCCTCGGTTTACCTTTCCCAAGCACAGCACGCGATGACAGCGGCCTATTTGCTTACTTACGTAACGTGCTGAGGGCCCGCCTCCTGCCTCAAGGACCCAGCGCCCAGGCCCGGAACCTGCGGGCCACCTCCCACCCAGCAGAGCCCGGTGAGCACTGGCACAGCTGGTGAGAAGGGCAGATGCGCCAGGCAGGTGGCGGGGAGCCGTGCAGGGTCTCCAAGCAGAGTCCCCGGGCTCCCTGCCCCTCTCTCCACCCTGGAGCAGTCTCTCCCATGGACAGAGAGAGTGAGAGTCCCAGGGGGGCAGAGCCAGGGCTGGCGCAGCGGAGGGGCTGCCTTGGCTGTGTCCAGACCAGACCCTATCCCAGCACCCCGACTTCTCGAGACCCTACAAAGCTAAGCCTCTGTTTCCAGCTGTGCTTCTAAACCAGATGGGAAGGAACAGGCGCTCTGTGGCTGCACGTGTGCTGGATCTGGTGGTGACGGCACTCAGCACCGGAACTGTCCCCACTCTGCCTGCTCGCGGACACCTGACCGGACCAGGGTCCCTACGATGATTATGGAAGGAGGAAGGGGAGAGGTGGGAGAGGAGCAGGCAGGGAGGGAGGCCATCCTGGCAGGGAGACAGAGGGGAAGAATCCAATATGCAGAAAGGCAGAGGCAGGATGGGAGACATAAAATTGAGAAATAATTCTCAAATTGGATGCGGGCTCTTGCATGGATTTATAGCACATTATGAGATGCTAATGCAACCCAGGACTCTGGACTCCTTTTATGATTATTATTTATGCAGAAAACTGGCTGAGAGATCAGTGCAGAGATTCATGAACCTGAACTACACTAGATCTAGTGGTAGTGGGGTTTTTGCCTCTGCCTCCCTCGTTTTCAGCGCGTGTAGCTCTCTATGGGGAAATCATCTTCCCTTTGATTTCAAACGTTCTCCGAGTCTTTCAGAATCTTTGGGGCTACACTGGGAAGTTGGGAAGTCATTCACTCAAGAGCCTGGGCTGGTAGATACGGATTTATAGACACAATGTCTGTAGAAAAGAAGTCTCTAGACCCAGAAGGACCATGAAGCAATTTCACTGCAAAACATGGTCCTTTTTATTAGGCTCATCCATTCATTCATAAGCTACGGTATCGCCAGCGCGCAAAGACTCAGCCAGCCGTCCCCCCATTCATCCCGGGGCCTGGGGGGCTCCGCGCAGCCTGGAGGGGGGGAAGCTGCCTGCTGTCTGTAAAGACCAGAAACCGAATTTCCAACTAGCGAGCGCTGAGTGACTCGCGGCTGTGAGGGAGGCGCCGGCTCGTTGTGCGAATCTGAGCACACAAAGTGACGGGCTCGGGGCCCAGAACCTTCCGGAGAATCCCCACTGCCCGGGTCTGACTCGCTCACGGACTGTGAAAATATGCGCTGCGTCCTTGGGGAAAAAAACTATTTTATTCACTTAGGTAATCACTTTAGACTTTGTCAGTGATGTCTAATTTTTTTAAGTTGCACCAACGTCTCAAACACACCCCAGTCCAGGGATGCGTGATTTCTCGTATTCGCTTCATCTGTAACATTTTCCTTTTTAATCTATTTTTCCAGGTGACAGATGCTGGTCTCGTTCACTCCTAAATCTCCCAGCGTGGATCTCTGAAAAATGGACATTTTCATTTATAACCAAATGCCCTGATCACATCTGGCGACTGACAATGATTTTTGAGGTCTTTCCAAAGCCCAGTGGGAGGTCAAACACCCCGTCACGAGTCCTAACGCACGTGGCTGGAGAGTCGGCGGCTTGAACTAGACCCCGACGACGAGGGCAAGGTGCCGGTTTGCTGGTGACGCCTCCTAAGTCCCCTTCCCACTCACGAGACGCTCAGTGCCTTTTATGGACGTGTTGACTTGTTCTAGAAACCAGAGCGGTCCTCCTGCAGGGTGCCAGCCACACAGGACGCGCGGGCTTGGTCCTTGTGGGGCCATGAAGTGGGTCTTCTGTTCCCTATTGTTTTAGAAACGGAAGGCGGAGGGTTGGCTAGTTTCCCACAGACCGTCTCTGGCAGGTGTGTTTCGTAGCTGGAACCGCGTGACCCCTGCGTCACATCAGGAGACGACCTTGTGGCCGTTCCCACCCTCAGAGACGCAAAGATCCGCCAGCGTTTCTGGGTGGAGGCATCTTGGTCTCCCCAGTGCCAGCTTCCCCTCCGCCATTCAGCTCCCCGGTTCGTCCATTGATGGGCGTCGCCAATTAATTCTGCGGAGGCTGCAAACCAGTGATTTCTAAAATTCTCTG
This sequence comes from Suricata suricatta, assembly GCF_006229205.1. NCBI lineage: Eukaryota > Metazoa > Chordata > Mammalia > Carnivora > Herpestidae > Suricata > Suricata suricatta. The sequence goes on from NC_043709.1 coordinate 2,133,943, forward strand.
ATTCTGTCTATATTTAACAACTTAAAATGTTTAATGAATAAAACTAAAAGGAACAGCAACACGTACTCAGTGGCGTCTCTGTGTGTAAACTCATTTTTACGTGCCGTGGGGGCGGGGCTGGTCCTGTCCAGCCCCGCACTTCTGGGGGCGCCTTCCGCCTTTAAGGATCTCGCTTCCAGGGAGAGAGACGACTCCCGCAGTCCCTTACGCTCTACGTCCAGCGACAGTCCTGTGTGGGAAACAGCAGTGACAGAAGAGCAGATATGATCAAACTTGCCTCCACGGAGCAGGACGGGACAGGACGTCCACACGTGGAGGACGAGCCGAGCTCCCGGACGAATGTGGGACGGAGCGCCCAGCCTCCGAGGCAGGGCCCAGAGCGGTTCAGCGGCCCCGTGGCGCGGTGGCCGGGCGTGGACGGAGCAGGCGAACCGTGTGATTGTTCCTCCAAACCACGACCTGCTTGGGACTGAAAGCACTAGATCTGGGACCGCCTCGGGCGAGCGAGGGGACACGGTTTCCGTGAACCGTGGCACAATCTAGGGGATGGCGGAGAATGAAACCGAAGAACTTCGCGGGGACCAGGGCGGGACCCCGCTGTTGGGAAAACGACTCTGCAGGGTGTTGGGCTTCTCACCGGCGCGATTTGGCAGGTCCCCACCAAAGATGCCATGTCCTCGCTCCCCAGACACCGGGAACATGTCCGGTGACGTGGCCAAGGGGAAGTAAGACGGCACAGGGCGTGAGTTGCCCATGGGCTGGCTCTGAGGCGGATTATGCAGAGCAGCCCAGTGTCATCACAAAGGCCCTGGAAGTGGACGCTGGGGGCGCAGGGGGAGAATCAGAGCAGGAGGCGCGTCTGTGGCGGTGAGGCCAGTGGGCGGCCGGGTCCACAGGACTGGACCCCTCACTGTCGGCTGTGCGGGTGGCGGAGGACGCCCCACAGGTGCACGACTCTTGGAGGGCAAGGACACCGACCCTCCTTCAGAGCCTCCAGAAACAAGCACAGCCCTGCCGGCACCCGGCTTCTCCAGTGAAACCCACGTCATACCTCTGACCCCAGAACCACAAGGTAACGAGTTCGCTGATTCGTCACACCAGCCACAGGGTGTGCCACCCTTGGCTATGACAGGAATAGGATGAGTCTTTCTGGTTTGTTTTTAATTTCAGAGAGGACGGCACAAGCAGGGGGAGGGGCAGAGGGAGAAAGAGAGAGAATCCCCAGCAGGCTCCATGTTCAGTGCAGAGCCTGACGCGGCGCTCCATCCCCTGACCCCGGGATCTTGACCTGAGCCAAAATCAAGAGTCAGACGCTCCACCGACTGAGCCACCTGGGTGCCCCTGGAGTAAGGTGACCCTTAGATTTCATTTTGGAAAACTAGGTGGATCATGGGACCATTCACTAATAAAGAATAAGGAAGAATAAGGAGAATCGGGCACCTGGGGGGCTCAGTCGGTTGCGCGTCCAGTGTCGGCTCAGGTCATGATCTCGAAGGTCGTGGGTTCGAGCCCCGCGTTGGGCTCTGTGCTGACAGCTCTGAGCCTGGAGCTGCTTCCGATTCTGTGTCTCCCTCTCTCTCTGCCCCTCCCCTGCTCGTGCTCTGTCTCTCTTTCTCTCTCAAAAATAAACATCAAAAAAATAAAAATAAAAAAAATAAAGAAAGAATAAGGAGACTCCCCAAGGACAGAGACGACACAGTCCACCCCAGGGGACTCAAGCGCCATCTCTTCAGCCGTCACGGACAGTGAACCGCCAGGCACACGTGAGGACCGGCCGGCCCAGAGAGGTGCTCACGGAGCACATGCTCTCTAGAGGAGGGGACGCCTCAAAACCAGCCCGGCGCACACGACAGCGAAAGCCCCTGACTGCCCCACGACGCCGGGGCCCTCTCTCCGGCCGGGCCTGGGGATGCCATCCTGTCCTTCACCGTCTCCTGATCTGAACAACCACCAAGTCAGTCAAACCCTTGGCCTCGTGCAGTGACTCTAGTGGATACTCCTCACTTGTTTATCCAAACAAGATCCTCTCCTTTGGGAAAACCAGTACTGTGTTCAACTATGGATTTCTAGAGAAGGCCTGAAGACTGGCGGTCACATCATGGAATCCAGGGTGATTTTAGTGAGCGGGTCCCTTGCCACACGTCGGCTCCTGGTACGGCCACTCAGGGTAGTTTAACCTTGAGCGGGTGAGGAGGGCCTGTTCCGGGGGCCACCGGGGGTCACTGGGAAGCCAGCCAGGTGACCCGGCGCCCCTCTCTCCTGGTGGAGGAAGTCATTACACAGTCACCTCAGGGGCTTGCGCTTCTCTGGACCCGTGGGTTGAGGCGGGAAAGATTTGTTTCTTGCCCACGTTCCACATCAGCTGTGGGTCTAGTGCCCCGTGCCTCTTCCTGGATCTGGGGTTCGAGGAGGAGGAAGCGGCCGTGTGGGCCCCCAGGGAGCAAGGGAGGTGGGGAAGGTGGTCCAACCACACAGCGCCCTTCCCCTTCTGCCAGGAGGTGACAGGAGGGAGCCCCGCCCACTCCACCGGCCCAGCCTGGCGTCCCCCTTGGCTGAGGGGAGGCCCGCCGTGGGGGGAAAATGAGGACCCACTGGGCTTACGAGAACCACCGGGGGGGACGGCGGGACCGGACGGACCTCGATGGGTTCCGTTCCGAGTGCTCCCGAGTGCCGTCGCCGCTGGATTGGAAGACGTCCAGCCGAGCGCTGAACCTGGGACCTCGGCCTTGGGCTTGCACCTGTGCTCGCTGAGTCTGACTGGACCCCTCAGAGACGGGCCTGCTAAGGACCCTCTGTGACGCTGAATCCGGGAGAGGCCCGTGTGTGGCCTCACGAGTGCCCCGTCCCTATGCCTTCAGTCCTATCTCCATGTCACTGGGATTAAACATCCTCAGGCGAAATTTCTTAGTTGGCTTTCTAATTGAATTAGAATATAAATGAAGTAACTTTGCATGTCTTATGTGTATAGCTCACTGCTCTTGTACAAAGGGAAATATGCAAAGTCGGATTTGAAAACACAGGACCCGGCTGGCTCCCCAAAGCCTTTATCCCGACCCTCCCCCGCCAGCACCCACCCTGGACTTTATGTTAAAGGGGCAGTCAGCTCCGCCTTCCATCGATGAGGTCCATCCGCCTGCCGCGTCCAGCAGTGTGGAGTCCTCTCGTTTGCTGCGTATTTGGCTGTGTGAATAGACCCATAATACGCTCCATTGTTCACGCGGATTCGCATTGTTTCCAACGTCGGGCTTCTCGGCAGTGGCTGCCGTGAGCACGTCTGCCGCGTCCCGCCTCCCGTTCCCGCGGGCATCGATGGGAGTGCGCTCCGCAGGTTGTTGGGGGGGGGCCGCGCCTCACTTTCTTCCTTTAGTTCTGTCAGTCGCCAGTTTTGGGGCTCCCCGAGGTGGGTTGCCGGGTCATCTGGAATTGTCTTGACTACCCGTCGAGCTGAACTCTGACGCCCCGCGATGTCCCTTGGGACGGGCCGTCCGGCGGCGGATGTCCGTGTGGCCAATCCGCGTGGCCCCTTCCTCCTGCCTCTCCCCTCCACCTGCCCGTTTCTCTTGTCAGTGTGATCGTGCTGTTTTTGTTGGAGTTTTTTTAATCCACTCTGCTAATCTTTGTCTCATATTTGGAGCATGCAGTTAATTTTCATTTAATGCGCTCAATTGAGTCATACGGAATTGCCAGTAGTTGATGATTTTAACCAACAAAAAGACGATTTCATATGATTCAACAACGCAATTAACTATGCATTTGGTTTAAATCTCTAATCTTACCATTAGCTTTCTATTTGTCTCATATTCCCCCTTTTCTTTCTCTTCTTGAATTATTTATATTAATCTACTATGTTTTATTATTCCATTTTCTTTGCCATTAGCTTGTTATACAACCTTCCCTTATTTTAGTGACGGAAATGCAGATTGTAATAGGCTGCTCATCTGATATATCACAAACTACCTGAAATTAGTCTTCCTACTTCCTGGACGAGGTCTCCCGGCGCCGACATTTCATTCACTAGGATGCCTCCTTTTGGTGCAATATAGAGTATTTTCTCAATTCTTTACAAATTCTTCAATCCCTCCCTGTAAAAGGATTATCATTCATGCCATGTAACACCTGACTTTGTAGCTCCTCCCACTCGAGGGGAGGAGTTTATGTCCCGGAGCCACAGGACTCATCTGGGCCATGTGACGTTCTGGGCAAGGCACAGGGTCAGAGTGGACCACCGCCAACACAACGCCTCGCCAGGCAGCAGGTGCTCTGGGCCATTCCCGCCACGCGTCCCCCGCTTCCTGATTGTGGGACATGTTCTCTCTCTCCAGGGGGCGCGCAGTGGAGAAGACCTGGAGAAGCCCCAGCTCCCAGCCCGTTGGAAAACCCGCCTAATCAATCTTCACCTCCGACGTCTGATTCTTCGTGTCTAGCATGTGCAGTTGGATCTTTACGTAGCTTCTTTCTATCTGACGAAATTCCCAGCGTGTCCCCGCCTCCCTGCGAGGTCCTGGCCGCTGGCGTTAACGCTCCTTCCCGTTAGAGGGTGCCACCGCCCACGGGTCTCCACAAGCTCCTGTCTGCTCTTGCTTCTCAGGCCCACGGCTCTCGTTGTCTGTCTTTTATTTTATCCCGGACATTGTTTTTTCTAAAAACGCAGAGACCAAAGTAGGTACCGTTTAAATGAGACTTCCCTCCAGGAGGAAGCAGGTTCTGTCTTCGGTGTGTGGGGTCGGTGCGGGCTGGACGGACCTCCGCGGCATCGAGCCGCGTCTGGGCTTTGCTGATGCATGAAGCCGGTTCCATTCACCGCTGGATCGGAGTACCGTGAGAGCAGGGTTGGCACCGCCTGCGACCTGAGCTCCGGGGCGGTGGGGGGGGTCCAGAGATCTCTTCAGGCTTCAGAGACCCCACATGAGCGTCCAAACCACACACGTCTCTTCTGCTTTCCGCCCAGCGTTCAGGATTCCTGGGCTTCTCCGTTCTCTACAGCCACGTCCCCAACTTCTTGCACCCGGAAGGTGTCTCTCCAACCTTCTTCCTTGTCCCAGATTCCAGTCAGCTGCCACGGTCACTTAGCAGAAGTCTAGGGTGCCTTGGAGGAGATCCGCCCTGGTCTCCCGGGCTGCTGCTGACCTCACGGCCGTTGCACAGTGCGCAACCCTAGAGAGAGCCCAGGTCGCACACCCAGCTCCCGCTGAATCAGCTGACCTCCCAGACCACCAGTGAACTATGGAAACACCACCACCCTGTAAGAGTCTGCAGACCCCATGCGCCGTGCCCAGTGTGAACGACCCAGAACACCTGGAGAGTGAGATCTAAGGTGGTGGGGACAACAAGCACGGAGCCCACGTGGCCCCTCAGAGGCGTGTTTGGCCGTAACTCCCCCTCAGGACCTGCTAAGGGCTCCCCGAGCGGGTGGAGCACGGTGACCCAGGGCTGGCTCTCCCTCTGCACTCCTCCTCTGTCCTCGTCTGCCCCGGACAGGAGCTCTCGTCCCTGCCTGGGACTCGAGGAGGCTGGACCGAATGAAGCCTGCGGCTCCCCCAGAGCTCCCACCGGACGTGGCGCTGCGCTCGATCCGCTTCGCTCTGTGCCCAGCAGAGTGGACCCAACACACGAGACCCCTTCTTCTGCAGGAGAAACACGGAGAACGTGACCTCGCCGGGGGGCACGATGTCGGGGAGCTGAGGGAAGGGCGCAGGCCGTTTGCTGCCCTGTTCCCGGAGGTGAGGGCAAGGCGTACCCCGCCTGCCGTTTCCGAGGGCTCAGCCCTGCTGGGCTCCCCAGGGCTCCCTTCCCTGACGAGCACCCCTGGGGGCACCGAGGCCACTCTTTTCCTGAGGGGCAGGGTCCCCCCCACCGCCACGGCTCCCCTGCCCCTCCCCCTGCACTTACCCTCATGATCCTACCCTGCAAGGACTCCTGTCGGAAGAACAGTAAGTGTGCAGGGCGTGGGGAGCGGGATCTGAGACCCCACGTCCTAAAGAAGGCGTGCAGGGCATGGGGTCTCTATAGGATACCGTTTGCTCCGAAGTCCTGAAATTCTCAGTCCCCCAAACTCCACATCCAGGTTTGTTTTCGAGCAGAAAGATGGGAACCACCACTGGGCAGGGAACCGTGTGCCCCCCATAGGCGGTGCATCCAGCCCGGGCAGACCCCCGGTCAGTCCCGGTCACTTGGATTGTCTGGGGTCTAACTGTGGCGTCCGGGTGGGGAGGGGGTTTCACGGGGGGCGGAAAATGGAAGAAGGAACTGCCCAGCACATGGACCCAAGAGCCAGGGAGAGGGAGCACGGAGGGAAGTCTGGAGGCCCCGTGGACTGTGTCACTCTGCACAGCGTGCTGACGCAGGAGGGCACCGGGCAGGAAGCCCAACCCTGGTCCAGCGGAGAATGGAGGCCAGAGCCTGGGGCTGCGGGAGGTGTGTCCGCTCTGTGCTCCGCCCCCCTCAGGGCCCATGAACAGGCCCCTGGATTACCTTGACCTTGGGCCACCTCTGAAGCTCTTCCAAAGTGCCAGGCCTGCTGCGTCTGGTCCCGTGAGCAGAGCCATGAAGGCAGCACGCCTGGGGCCTCCCTGCCTCCCCTCTGCTCCTCGGGGGACCGGCTCCCACCCAGAGAGGGCCAGGCAAACCCAGGGTCCTCGGGGGCTGCTCCTGAGCCTAGATGAACGGGGGCAGCAGGAAGGCTCCACAGGCCCTGGGGTGCAGCCCCTCATCCCTCCTGACCACAGCCCTGCATGGCTGCACCAGTCACTCCCTCCCTCCCCGTTTTGGCCCCTGGGCTGTGTCTCCTCAAGGTACAGCCCGAGGGTTACATGGGTGCCTGGATGCTCTGAGCACCCAAGAAAGGACGGACAGAGCCCTTGTCCCCAGAGGAGAGATGGCATGTGAAGCAATTGCTGTGCCCTCAGGAGGGTGGAGGTCACGGCCACGCCTCATGCCCCCATGTGCTCCCAGCAGCCCGCCCCTCCCCTCCAGGACGTCTTGAGCCCCCTCTCCCTCCCCCCCCCCAAGTCCTGGCCCCGCCCTGGTGCTGGCTCTGGCCCAGCCTGGATATTGCTGTCTCAGCCCCGCCCCCCAGGTGCTGGCCCCGCCCCAGGTTCTGGCCCCTCCCCTGCCAGGACAGCACTGTCTCACCTCCCACAGGTGAAGGTCTGGCCGGTGGCCCAAAGCTGCAACTTGGTGCGGCGGAGACCCCTTGACGGCCCCTCACTGCACACTCAACAGAGTAGGCCGGGCTCTCTGGGGAAGGCCCGGTGCCAGCCCACCCCGCGTTCCGGCGCTTGCTCTGCCTTAGAAAACAGTCTCGGATTTCAAAGCTAGTAGTCACAGCAGAGGTTAGACGACATCGGAGCTGAGCCCCGGCCGCCGAGGTGCTTGCTGGGCCCTCCGGACCCCCGACACTTGGTCACTGCAGCAAGCGGTGCAGCCGGGTGCCTGAGTTCCTCCTCCTTCCGCCATCCTTCCCCTCCACCGATGGCAGTGCGCGGTCCCCGGCACACAGTAGGCGCTCCGTAAGTGTTTAAAAGCATAACTGAGTTGACAAATAACACGGTCTCCATATGCTCTTTGCTTTCACCCTTCAGGCTTTGACTGTGCTGGGCTGTGTCCTCGGGGCCCCGTTGCTGCCTGTCCCCCTGAGCCCCTCAGGGCCCGCCAGCCAGGCTCCGGTCAGTCTGTCTGGCTGCACGTGGCCTGGACTCCCAGCCCACCAGACGCCCCCGCACCCTCTGCTGACAGTGTGCGGGCTTGTGTGCGTACCTGACTTTCCTGCTCCCCAGGAAGCTTCCCGTGGCGGTCAGGGGCTCACCGGGCAGACGGCACGCGTGGCCCATCACAGGCCCTGTCACCGAGGCGCTGAGCGGAAGGAGCCACACCTCGTGCTCGTTTCTGGGTCTCCTTTACGTGCGATGGCTCCCAGCAGGCTCGCGCTGAGTGAGGGCCCTGGACAGTGGACAGACCCCCTGCAGACGCGCCCTCTGACTCTGAGAGGGGGAGGAGCCAGAGCGGCTGGGGTCTGTCCACAGGAAGGTATGTCTTTCTGTCTCTGCACAGGCTAGAACTTGCAGATGGCTGGTGTTTGGATGATGATTCCCCATGCCCCCCCCCCCCACCAGCTCTGGGCTGCGGCGTCCCTGCTCATCTGGGGGATGGCTGTGACCCCCCTGCATTTGTGGAGACCCTGAAATGGCAGCTACTCCAAGACTCTGTAGGGCAGGAGAGCCGTGAGAGGGGGCCCGGCCTCTGGCAGGAGGGGACAGGAGGAGAGGACAGGGCTAGGGAGGGGGGAAGGCCGGACTGACCATCACTGCTTCCTGCTCGAGGTTCTCGGGGGTAACTGGGCTGGCGGGCAGGGGAGCGGGGTCAGGAGGCCCCAGGCTGGAGGGCAGGGGGGCGGGGTCAGGAGGCCCCAGCTGTCTCGGGCTGATCCCATTTGCCCCCTGCCCACCGCGCAGTGTCCAGACCTCCATGGGGGCAGACCTGGCTGGGCCCCGGGAGGTCTGTGCAGCCGGCCTCCTCCCGCTGCGTCTGGGCTCACGGGACATTAGTGACCCAGCTCCTGCCTGAGCCGCGGAGTCCAGAGCGAGAGGGAACTCTGGGCTTGAGATGCCCCGTCCTGGGTCTGTGCGCAGGCTCCTCCGGGCCCTGGAGAAGCCTCCCGCCACCCGGTCCCTGGTGGCTTCCGTTGTGGGAAGACCAAGCTGTCCCTGTCGGGCAGGTGGAGGCCGGAAGACAAGACACGACATATGGGGTGCCCGACTCGCGTCCCCACGCCCCCCGACCGCCAGCACGCCTGTCGCACCCTCGCCGTGGGCCCCTCCTGGTCCTCGTTCCCGGCCCCCGGGCGGGTCATGAAGACATGGCCGCCACTGGCCCGGTTTCTGGTACTTTGGAATTTCAGACACAAAACTTGAAACGAATCCTCATTGCCATCAGTTCTGGTGACAGAGGCCAGAGAACCATCTCTCAGATGCCCTCGGGTCGGGTTTCGTGGCCGCAGACGCCGGAGGAGGGAGGGGAGCCGCTGCCGGGTCCCCTGTTCGCCGAGCGCCTCCCGTGTGGCCGCCTGGTGGCTCTTCCAGCCTCGTGGCTGCGGAGGTCACGCCGAGCCCTACAAGCCCCTCCCACAATCCCCCGTTCGGCACATGGGGAACCTGAGGCTCTGAGCCCAAGAGGCAGAGGAAAACAGGCACCGGCTCCTGGCTCCCCGTCCTCCCCGGCTCTCCTCAGAAAATGTGCGATCACGTCGGTTTGTTTGGCTCGGCCCCGGATCCGAGCGGCCTGTGGGCAGGGAGGTCTGTGCCCGAGACAGGACTTTCCACATGAGCCCAACCATCCACTGGTTTACTGGTGACAGAGCAGATGGACAGACAGATGGAGAGAGGTAGGGAGCAGGGGGAGAGAAGAGGAGGAGGGGGAGGAGGGGCTGAGAATCAGAGATAGGGAGACAGAGAGAGATAGACAGAAAGACAGAGAGAGGCAGAGACAGAGGGAGAAACATACCGAGAGAGACACAGAGGCAGAGGTCAGTGGAGACGGACGGGCGTCTCTGAGAACGGCCGTCTGCCGGCCCTGAGCCTCAGCCGGGGACGCCGGGCGGGAAGGGCCGGCCTCATATGCAATCAGCACCAGGCAAATTAAGCCATAATCCTAACTGCTTTTGTCTCCTGATGACGTTTGGTCTTCTATGACAATTTCTGCAGGAATAATTGATTTCATGGCTTGATTTCATTCCGTGCCCGTCACGTTGAAGACATGAGCACATAACGAGTTGTTGTCTAACAGTCGCCGAGATTAAATGGCAGCAGAGGATCTGGGGGTCGGCCACCGCTCCCCTCATCAGCTTCTCTGGGGCCGGGCGGGCCTGTCCCCAGCACGTGCCCCACAAGCACATGGCCGCTCCCAGGTGGCCCGTGGCAAGTTAATATTCACCTGGTGTTCCGGGGAAGGTGCCCTCCACACCCAGACCCCTCCTGGGCCGTTGCGCCGCCAGCTGCAGCAGGAGGCCCCGGATGAGGCCCCCTCCCCCCGCCCTGTCCCCTCTCCCGGCTCGGCACCTGCCCCGCTGCCCGGCCCACGGGGGCGCCAGGAGGTCCCACTGGTCCCGCACCCGCATGGCCTGTCCTCACCACGGATCTCAGTGCCGTCCGCTCATTCCCTGTGATTCAGGTCAAGCGTCGCCCAGTCCTAGGGGCTTCTCTGCCCCCCAGATCAGGGGCAGTCGTTCCTTCTCCAGACCGCTGAGGTGGGCCCTCTCTGCCAGCCCTCCGATGTCTCCTCAGCTTGGCTTGCCGCTGTGAAGAGGCCGGCAGTGCCTCCCAGGGAAAGTGAGGGCACGACGTGTCGGCTCCGAGCCCGGCCCCTCCTGCCCAGTGGGCTGGTCTCCGGGCACCAAACTCAGAGACCCGCGGCAGGGCCGCCCCCGGTCGCGCAGACGTGGGGTCCCTAGCACGTATATTCCCTGGGAAGAACACGGCAGATTCTCGGCAGATCAAACCCAGGCCGGACAGTGAAGACACACTCAGGGACACCGGTGTTCTTCTCTCTCAGGTCTGTGTGTCCTGTGCATTTGTTCCCTGGGGCTGTCCGGAGAAATCCGCCCAGACTGGGGGGCAGCGGGGGCTTGAGCTCACAACGTCTGAGACCAAGACGCAGGCAGGGCCCGACTCGCCGCCCCTGGGTGCCCCGGCCTGCGGCCACAACGCCCAGGCTGTCCTGCCAGGGCCACACGGCCGCCCCCTCTGTGCTCCTGAGTGTTTCCAGGCTCCTCTTTTACAAGCATTTGTCACTGAACTCTGGCCGCCCTAACCCACACAGCCTCAACAAAAGTCTTGATTGAATCACACCTACAAAGATCCCTTTTGCAAATAGGGGCCCACACTCGCAGGTACTAGGACCAGGACTCAGACCTTCCTTTTTGAGGACGCATAATTCAACCCACCGAGGTCCTGATCCGGGGTAAGGACGGGGCTGCCGTTCCAGCCTCCCAGCTGCCGGAGCCGGGTTTGTTCGGCCACACAGCCGCGTGCTAAGCGCAGGTAGAGGTTAGAGGCGGCCGAGTCCGGGAAAGGGGTCTTGGCGGGTGTGGAGATGCTGGGTGGGCGGATGATGTGCATATGGGAAACCCCCGAGATGGTCCACGCTGGTAAACGCTCCCCTCGGAACGGGCCGCGGGGACCAGGCGCAGCCCCTGCCCTGCGTGGGGGGCTCCACCTTCCTGCGGATAGACACACACGTGCATCCTTGTGAACCAAGGCGACCCGGGCTGGTGTGCAACTCTGAGCGAGCTGTCACACGGCAGCTGAGGAGAAGGGACAAGACGCCGAGGCCTCCCGGAGACCAGGCGAGGCTCAAGGACGGGCTGGGAGCTTCCAGGTAGAGGGGGGATTCATGAGATGGTAGGAACAGGGTCTGCAAAGGAAGGGGCCGCTAAGGGCTCCCGAGGTCGGTGACCCCTGGGGATGCCTGGATGACACGAACCCCAGGGTCACTGCCAGGTGGACAGGCGCTGACGCTGGCCTTCCTTCAGCCCTGCAGACCCTGACCGGTTCTCCTCCACAGCATTTCTGCTACTTCTCCCAAGAGCATGCCAGCCCAGCACTTCTGGAGATGGGTGGAGACTGAACTTGAATGCGTCACCTTGGCAACGCCTCCGGGAAGCAGGAGGGGCAGGGAAGGCAGTGGGGGGTCGTGGACAGAGCTCCTGCTCATCTCCTGCTCTCGCACCCCCCACGCCAGCCCCTGAGTCTCCCCCATCCTCCCTCCAGGCCACCTGCTCCAGCTGTGGCCCCAGCAGGTCAGTTCACCCCCCGGAGCCTCTGCGTCCCGTATGCGAAATGGAAATAGTAATGGGACCCATCGTGTAGGGCTGCTTGGAAGACTAAATTAAATGCTATGTGCACACACACACAGGTTGTCAACGTTAGCAAATAACAATACAAAAACCACAACGTAAACATTTATCAGCATGAGTATAGTCCCATGATGCCTGGTGTGCACGACAAAATATTTGTTTGTCTGAGATCCACGTTTAGCAGGTGCCCTTGTTTTTTGGCACCTTCACACAGGTATGCACAGATGCAGGCACACGCACGTACACGCACTTACGTACCCGCACCTACACATGTACACACATGCATGTACACGCACATGCACACAGGCACGTACATGCACAGACATGCACCCGCATGCACATGCATGTATGCACATGCACACACAAGCACGCCAGCATGTACACATGCACATACATGCACATGCAGCATGCACACACATACATACGCACGTACACACAGTACACACACACACGCACATGCACGCACATGCACACATGAACATGTGTGCGCACGTATACACACACATGTACGCACACACATGCGCACACGTACCTGCACACACGAACACACACATACACGCACATGCACAGACACATGCACATGCACACATGCGCACACATGTGCACACACATACAGGCACATTCTCACACGCACACACATGCACGCACACACGCGCACACAGAAGTACATGCACATGCACACACGCACACACACGTACATATGCACACACAGCCTGTACAGCAATGCCCGGGACGCCCTTCCCGAGCCCTGGGCACCGTGCTCTCCTTCTCTTCGTCACCTAGAGTCTCGCCACAGGCTCTCAGAGGCGCTGCCCTGCTCTCCGGTCCTCCCTGAGGGACACCCACTCCAGGAACCCATCTGGTATTTTTGAGCTACCGTGGGCTGGGGTGCAGGCGTGGGGGTGCAGAGGGGAGGACACAAGGTGACATGCTCACGGAGCTGTTGACCCGCCCGCCCAGGCAGGGCTGCGTCGGCAGAAGGGACAGCAGTGTGGCGGGCACAGGGGTGCCGGGAGGCTGCTCTGTGCTACTTTACCGAATTGCGACAGCATTCTCTCGGGCTTATCCTTATCCTGGTGCTCAGGCCGGCAAAGGGACTTCAGCCTGGGGGTGGGTGACACCCTCGCAGCACGGCTGGGACTCGTGGCCCAGGGGCTCCGCACAGAGGACCCGGGCGGGGAGCCTCAGCGGTCGGGTTTGGGAAGCTGGGCATGGGTGTGTGCCTCACGGGGGCTTCGTGCCCATCCTGCGGCGGGGCATTTGGGGAACTCCCCCTCTGTGCTGCGCTGGCTTCTGGGAGGCCCGCACGCTGGGCGGGAATCTGGGGAAAAGGCGGCATGTTTAGCAACTTAGAGACATAACACACAGAGGCCACCACAGCCCATCCCGGCCGACGGCCGGCAGGGATGGGGACCGACCTGGAATTGAGGGAAGTTCGTCATTGGACTCCTACGGATTAACTCCATCGATCCCCAGTGAACTGTGACCAAGGGCCGTCTGCTTGGGAGAAAACTCGAAGTTCTCGGGTCAAGTGTGAGTCACGGTCAACATCATCTGTACTCAGGGAGTGGACTCCGGGATCCGGCCCTGCGGCCGCGGGGCCGGCGTGGGCCAGCGCGGGGCTGCTGCCCACAGAGGACTTGGTGCACGGCTCTGGCTGGAGATCTCTCCAGGGACCCACCGAGTCACGTCCAGACTCAGAGACTGGCGCTGGGCCAGCCTCTGGCTGGTCTCCCAGAACCCGCCCGCATGTCTACCCAGTCTCCATCCCACCACCCGCGCACGCCCCTCCCCGAGGACACGCCCCTCCCCGAGGACACGCCCCTCCCCGAGGACACGCCCCTCCCCGAGGACACGCCCCCCGAGGACACGCCCAGCTCCCCTCACAGCCTGCTGTGCGCTTTCCTCTGGAGGTTGATGCGCTGTGGGAGTCACACCCTCCACACTCTCTCCCTGCAACCTCGCTCTCCAAACGTCTGCAGGCAGAGCTGGGCGGCGTCTACAAGTTCCTGTGATTTTGCAACCGTCTCAAGTATTATGTTTTGCACCTTTATAGAAATGGTCGGTACTGAAAAGACAGTTCAGAGAGAGAGGTGTCCTAGCGAGTAAGAAAATGAAGCAAAGGGAAGGGCTGACGGCGGGCACTCGTGGGGCCCCTGGCAGAGACGAATGAAGCCGGAACAAGCACCGTCTGTCCTCTGTGCCCCTTGGTGGGACCTTCAGCGGGAGGCACTTGTGGGCGCCGTCGGGGTGCTGGTGACGCTGAGGGCGTCTTTGCTGAGTGTCCGAGTGTGCCGGGCCGTCTCCCGTGTAATCCATGCAGCGGTGTCAAGACTGTCAAGGCACCATTTTACAGATGGGGAAAACTGAGGCGCAGAAAGGTTAAATACCTCTCTGCAGGGCACTCACACTGATTAGCCTCGTGCGTCCGCATCCAACAATCACCGAGCAAGCAGTCAGGCCTTGGCACGCCGAAGATCAACCCAGAGAGCGTGGCGGGGCCCAAAACAAATGAAACCTTGAAAAATTGTTACAGGGCCAGGACCCCAGGGCCTCCCAGCTGAGGAGCAAGGAGGCACAACCCGGGGCCCCTCCCCACACAGCTGCCCGGTGGGCGGGGGTGCGTCACTGGGAGCAGCTGGGAGCAGCTGGCAGCAGCCCCCCAGCCAGCGACGCACCGTCCTCTCCGTGCCGTCTGGTCGCTGGGGAGCAAACACGGGGCAGAGCGGCCGTGGAAAGCCCTGCCAGGGACACCGGCTCCGGGCCCTGGACGCGAGGCCGGAGGGCAGTGGGAGCTCCGGGCCTGCAGAGTGAGGGTGACAGGAGGCTCCAGAGGGCGTGTGGGTGGGAAGAAACATCCAGAACCCACGCGTTTGCCAGGTGTCTCGAAGTGGCTGCTGGCCGATGTCCCCAGAGATGCTGCTGTCCAGACACTTAATACATCAAGACCCATTGCCATAGAAACACCAGAAGTGAGGCTCACACGGTGCCTGGGCTCTGAGAGAGGCTGGCGGAAGCAGCCGGCCCCTCCGCACGGGGAGAGTGAGCAGGCGCGGAGCCCGCCCCGGGGTGGCCTGGGCACAGCGGAGGGGGGACGCTGGCATCGCCCCGCTCTGCACCCCCATCTGCTGTTTCTGTCCCCAGCAGAGGGAACCAACGTGGACCAGACCCCGGGGATGAGATGCCTTCACCACAGTCTCCGCTGGGCCTCCCGGGGGCTGTCACCGGTGTCACGGGCAGCCACCCTCCAGGTTGTCTGTGCCACAGCGACACTGACCTCCTGCGACCTAGCCGTCCGTTACTTGGTGCTGTGAGTCCCTCACCCACTGGCCACAGGGCCTCAGGGGCCCCCACCCCGCCTGCACCCCTGTTTCCAGGGGTGTGTCTGCAGGGACCCCGTGGGGCCCTCTCCTGCTCTGCTGGGGCCCCTGGTGGACGCCTTCCCTCCACACTGGCCCCTGACGCGTGCACAGGGGGCGGCTCCAGGGCCTCGGGCACCATGAGACCCGCACGATACCGCGTGTGCCCACCTTCTAACTTCCACCCGGACCCCCGAGTGCTGGGCAGGCAGGGCACACAGCCTCTGCCCTCTCTGTTGCCCTGGGGCTCCTGAGCCTGAGGAAGCAGGGAAGGTAGGTGGGCAGGCTGATCTCTGCTCTGGGTCCTAGCCCCCCAGGCCTGGCTCCACAGGGGCAGGTGGCCGTGCAGGCAGGCCGGGGGGCCTAGCACCTTCCATAGCAGCCAGACTCAGACCAGACCTCCATTCCGTGCGGGAGAGTGGCCACCTGTGCACACGGGGACCCCACCCGGGACACACTCCTGAAGCCGAGGAGCAGGCCCACCGTCCTCCCCAGGCCAGGGGTACGACTGGGGGCACTCAGGCAGTGCATCCTGTGGTGTCCCCCTCCCGAGTTCACGCAGAGACTTGCCCATGCCCTCTTGGCTGGTTGGAGCCCAGGGACCACATGTGACCCCTGAGTGTGAAGACAGTGATGTCACCCAGGGGGCACGCAGTGACCCATGGGATGGGGATCCCCCAGGAAGCCTCAGGGTCCCTGAGCCACTGGAAGGGCTGCCCAGAGGCACAGCCCTGCCTTCAGGAGACTCACCACAGTGAAGATTCCAGAAGGTGGGATTTGCTTGTCACTGCGGCGCAGCCACACCCGTCCTGACCAACAGGGTCCCCCGAGGAGAGAGGCCAGGGCTCTCCAGCAACCCGAGGGTGCTCAGGCCTGTCCCCTGCGGCCAGAGCCCGGGATGCAGCTCTCCAGGTCCAGAGTCCCACCCCAGACACTGCCCACACCCCTCCCTGGAGTCTCTGTGCTGGGCCTCAGCACCCCTGTCTGCCAAATGCCTTCTTTCCTTTATGGACCCTCTTCCCTGCTTCCTCTGCCCTCTTCCCCCCACCTCCTCACCCTCCCGGCCCCCCTCCCCCTGCTTCCCCTTCCCCCTCCTACTTTCTCACCCCCCTCCCCCTTCCTCTCCATCCTCCTTCCCCTTCCCCTTCCCCCTACTCCCCCTTCTGCCTCCTTGCCATGCCCCCCTCTCCTCCTCTCCCTCCTCTCCCCTCCCTCCCCCTCCTTCCTCCTCCAGAGCAGGAAACATCCATGAACTGCCTTGCTGCTTCCTGGCAGCAACTGCTGTCCTACCCCCCACCCCGTGCCTGATGGAGAAATGAGCTATTGCGCTGAGCACCCCCAGAGGGCCTGGCCAGGGCAGGCGTCCAGGAAATGTGCCCGCCACCTGACAGCAATGGGGGGGGGGGGTGGAGGTCAGAGGTGTGTTGTACGTGGCATACCGGGCAGGGGTGGAGCGGGGCAGGGGTGGAGCCCGGCAGGGAACCAGGCTTGGACTCCCCAGTTCTCAGGACCCAAAGCTGTGGAGGTTTGCTCCCATCCTGGCTAAGATGTCCCTCTCTGGGGACTAGAAGAGATTTCCTTCCCAAAACTGGGGCCTGAAGGCTCTAGTGGCGTGCCACTGTCCCTGCCCCTACGCGGGTTTGGGTCTGATTGATCTTTGGACAAGTGGCCGGCCTAAGTAGACGGCCATTAACAGGTTCCTCGGGTGAATTAGTTCACTGACAGGCTGTGGCCGCAGCTCCCATGACACCGATGCCAGCAGGTAATCGACTTCGCCGCCAACGCCGGCCCTGCATTGAATTCCCACCAAGAAAAATTAAACTCTAGCAGCTCTTTGCTTCAGTCTGGGTTTAATTGGTCAGTAACCTATTAGTCAGGATGGTAGAACCAATATTCTGTGATTCCGGAGAACGTTCCGGCCTGGAGAGGAGGTGCGCTCGCGGGAGCGGACGCTGGGTGTCCAGGGTCACGCAGCGGAGGAGAGGCGGGCGTTTTTCTGTCCTGCCACTTTTTAGCCCGTCTAGTGGTCGTATTACCTGGAGGAGACCACTATTTTGTGTGTTCTGGTACATTTTGGATACATTCTTCAGGACTTTAATATTTAAGACATGTTTTATGAAGCCGCAATGCTCCTACATTATGGATTGTATAAAATTTATTGGAGCCCGTGTCTTGTCAAAACTCTTTATAAGCATCAGTGTTTATAACACGGCTCTGCCTGAACGGGCTTGAGACAGGAGGACCGCGGGGAGGGCGTGTTGGCGATGAGGTTTGTCCGTAATAAAGACTGACACTCGTGGGGGGCCGGCAGTGCCGGGACTAACCTGAGGCGCATCAGCCTGCCTGCCTTTTAATTAACCTTGAAAGGAATCCTCTCCAGCATGGAGACCCTTGCGGGGGAGCCACAGCGCGATGGAGGCGCCGATCACCATAATAACACTTAGACTCACCGTGTAGTTAACCTTTGTGTAGCGCGGTGCCTGTAAGGGCTGGATGGTGCCGGCGGTGACCAGAAGACCAAGCGACAGCCTTAGCGGGGAGGCCAGGGGGGGGGGGGGGGGGGGGGGGGGGGGGGGGGGGGGGGGGGGGGCGGGCCCGGCGGGGGGAAGGACCGAGGCTCCCTGCTGAGCGTGGGGGCGGGGCCTGAGCCCCGGAGGACGCCCCTGCCTCCTGCCTCTCCTCGGAGGCGGGGCTCTCAGGGCCGGGCCTGGAGCACGTTGACTGTATCGGTCAGTGCGTGTCGTGGCTGTAACGAGTAAGTCCCACATCCCAGGAGCTCCACCCAGAGGCCCCGCTGGGGCGGTCGCTGGGGCCACTCAGCTCCACGCAGCGACTGTCCCTCGCCCCTTGGAGGCGCCCACGTCAGTCTCCACAAGCAGGTCCCGGCCTCCGCAGGCGCGGCCCTGCTCCTGGCTCTGCGCCCCCCATGCCTCGCCCGAGGACGCTGCCCGGCACGGGCCTTGTGAACCTTAGGGCGCATGTGCTCCTCCACTGGGGGGGGGCGTAGTATGGCCATTATCAGGGACAGGAGTGCGGCTGGGCCGCCCCCACCTCTCTGCTCTGCGACACTGCGCCAGCCCCGTGCAGATGGCGGGAGAGAGCCTCGGCCACCACGGCTGACCTCACAAGGTCACTCTTCTGGTTATTTTGGTCGATTTGGGAAGGGCGTTCTTCTGTCCCTGACTGAGCTGAGGGCTGTGGGAGAAAGTAACTCTGTCCTCAGAGGGAGGGACAAGGAAAAGGCCCCAGGGGGGCCTTCAGGGAGACGGTGACAAATTGCTTTTCCTTCCCAGGCCTGAACCCAGAGGGACCCCTGCCCGAGGCTTGGCGCCCCCGCCCCTGGTGCCAGGCCAGCGACCACGTCCGTCCAGGCGCCCCAGACACGCGTCCCCTCCTGGGGCCCCTCAGTCTGTTCTCTGCACTAATTACGACCTGTCATCTGGAACAAATGCCTCATGTGACAAGCGAGATAATTAATATGCTTGCAGAAAAGTTTCCTTTTTTTCTTAATTAAGGCGCACAGTTCCTTTTAAAGGCTGGGAACCGCGTGGCTGTCTCCAGTCAGCGCACACGCAGCAAAGTCCGTGGACACCGCTGTTTCCATGCACCGTGCTCTCTGTTCTGTTCTTTTAATGTAAAAATAGTTAGCAGTTAGCATTTCTTGGGATGAAAATCAGCCAGAGCGTGCCCAGCAAACAGTAATAATGACGGTCCCGTTGCAACGGCTGTCCAGGGAGCATCTGACGCGCGAGAGGCAGTATCGCGAACGTCCAGTCGTACGGTCCCGATTTCACACACGCGAGAAGACGGAAGATCAGGGCTTTCAGGCCGCTGCCTCACTCCAGGCTTGGAACCCGCAGAGCCGGCTTTGAGCACAGGGGCTCCGGCCTGGAGCCTGGCGCTTCCTGGGGCCGCCCGGGCACCGCCCTGCCCCTGCCAGGAGCAGAGAGCGCGGGAAATGCATCTGCAGGGGGGAGGGCGGGGCGTGGACCGGGGTCCTCTGTCCCCGGGGCTCCTGGCTGTCCCTACGTCCAGTGTCCAGCACAGAGGAGGCCCTGGGAGGGGAACCAGCCTAACTCCCCTGGTGAATCACAGATGCTGGGGGAGGGGGGAGTGCCCAGCTCAGACCCCACCAACGAGAAGCTGGCTCCCCCGCCCAAGGTCACTCCTGACAAGTGGGGACCAAGCTCCCTCTCCCAGCACCCAGGGCTCTCTCCCGCCCGGAGGCAGGCCTTTGTACGTCCCTGTTTATGCTCCTTCCGCTCTGGAGGAATGTTGGATTATACGGCTTTGGCCATCGAGGGACAAAGAAAACCCACGGATTTCTGGTGAGAGGCTCCTTCAAGCTCACAGCTTCCACGGAGTGCAGCGTGCACAGAGGCTGTGTGGCCGTGACACCAAGGGGCCAGCGAGCGCATGGCAGGGGGCGGTGCTGGAAGCCCCTGGGGGCAGGGGCGGGTATCCGAGAGGTTGGAAAAGGACACTCACGGGTCTGAAGCCTCGGGTTGGGTTGAGTTTTCACGGATGGGCTGAGAGCTCACCGGGGGTGGAGGGGGGGCAGGTGAGGAGGGCTCCCTGGTGGGCATCCCTGGAAGGCGGCTGCGCAGGGCCCAGGACACCGCAGGAGAGCCGGGGCTGGGGGCCGAGCTGACCGCCACGCGGGGAGCAGGGGGAGGGTGTGTCCACGTCCCACTGCCCGGAGGAGGCTGAGGGCAGCGAGTGACTCCTAGGTCAGCCTCCCTCTGGGCCGGGGTCCGGCTTAGCCTGTCCCAGGGAGCTGGCATTGCCCATCAAGAGACATCTGGAAGGAAAAGAGAAGGGAGCCTGGCCTGGGTTCTGATTAAGGGCCCGTTGTGGCTGGGGACAGGAGCGGGATGGAGCAGGGCTGCCCCCCAGCCTCACGTCACGATGCGGCCCCTCACACGGTGAGCTCACCGACCCGCAGGCCGGCCCGGAGGCTGGGCATGCACACCAGGCTACGCGCATGAAACCCGGGTTCCCAGCACTTGCGCTGCGTGTGGTTGTGTAAGACACTGACCCCTCTGTGCGTCCACCCTTCCGGTCACCCGGCGTGAGCCAGCACCTCCCGGAGCCAAGCACCGTTCCAGGCCCGGTGACACGAACCAGAGTGAACAGGTAGGCGCTCCGTGACCTGAGGACGGGTGTTGCAGAGGAGAGGCGGGTAACAGACACGTCTGCACGGGCAGGGGGAGAGGCGGGAGGAGCAGCGTGAGCAGGGAAGGAAGAGAAGGGGCTTCGGGGCAGGGGCGGGGGTGCAGGGCTCTCTTCCCTTTAACAGGTTTAGACCAGTTTTATCTTCACAGCAAAACTGAGTGGAAACTAGACACATTTCCCTGAGGCGCCTGGTGGCTGAGTCTGGTAAGCATCTGACTGAGGTCAGGATCAGGACCTCACAGCTGGTGGTTCGAGCCCCGCGTCAGGCTCTGTGCTGACAGTCCGGAGCCTGGAACCTGCTTCCGATTCTGGGTCTCCCTCTTGCTCTGCCCCTCCCCCGATCATGGGTGCGTGCTCTCTCTGTCTCTCTCTGTCTCTGTCTCTGTCTCTCTCTCTCTCTCTCATTCTTGCTCTTGCTCTCTCTCTCTCAAGAGTAAATAAACAAATAAATAAAAGCCATTAAAATAAAAAAAATTTTAAAGAAAGTAGAGACTTTTCTCATATACTCCCGGCACACACACACACACACACACACACACACACACACACACATGCGTGTGAACACGCCCTCCCATGCCTCCCTGGAGTGGGACGTCTGTTACAATCAGTGAGCCCGTCTGGACACATCTTTGTCACCCGGGGTCCAACGTGGAGCGAGCGTCCCCGGCCTCAGGGACACCCCACTTGGCTGGGGGGCAGGAGCCCTTTCATACGCTGTTGGACTTGACCTGCTAAGATTTTGCTGAGGATTTTTGCATCTGTGTCTGTGAGGGACACTGGGCTTCGGTTTCTGCTTCCACAGTGTCTGTGTCTGGTCCTGGATTTCATCTAGTCCGGCCTCCTGTCTTCTCAAAGAGATCGAAGACACTGGTGTGGCTTCTTCCGTGAACACTCGGCCGAGGTCCCCAGGGAAGCCGTCTGGGCCTGGTGCTGTCTGCTTTGGAAGGTTCCCCATTATTGAGTCAATTCTCTGGTCAGTAGAGGCCTATTCAGAGCACGCATTTCTTCTCGTGTTCGGGCAGGTTGCGTCTCTCCAGGAACTGGTCTGTTCCATCCAGATTCTTATCCAGTATTTGTGCAGCTCACTGCGTTTCCTCCTCAGCCTTTTAACGTCCACGTGATCTACTTTGATGTCTTGTCTTTCTGCTCTGATGTTAGTAATTATCTTTCTTCTCTTAGTCTGGCTAGAAGCTTGTCAGTTTTATGGATATTGTCAAAGGATCGGTGTTTAGCATTTCTTTTTTACTTTATTTTATTTATTTACAGAAAGAGAAGGGGGAGAAGCAGAGAGAGAAGTAGAGAGAGAATCCCAAGCAGGCTGGGAACTGTCAGTGCAGACTTCGGATTCTGTGTCTCCCTCTCTCTCTGACCCGCCCCTGCTCATGCTGTCTTTCTCTGTCTCTCAAAAATAAATAAACATTAAAAAAAAGAAAATAGGGCTTTTTAATGTTTACTTATTTTTGAGAGACAGAGAGAAAGAGAAGGGGAGGGGCAGAGGGGGAGACGCAGAATCGGAAGAAGGCTCCAGGCTCCGAGCTGTCAGCACAGAGCCCGACGCGGGGCTCGAACCCACGAGCTGGGAGATCACGACCTGAGCCGAAGTCGGAGGCTTAACCGACTGAGCCGCCCGCCCCTAACTGAAGATAGTTTTACATTTCTCGTGAGATGTCTTCTTTGACTCCCGTGTTATTTAGCGGTGTGTTGTTTAGTCTCTAAGTGCATTTGGAATTTTCCCGCTGTCCTTCGGATCTTAATGTCTCATTTCACTACGTGACTGTCTGAAAGCAGACATTTGATTTCCTATCTTTAAACATTTGTTGAGGTGCCCCAGGCGCCCCAGGGTGGTTTGCCTCAGCGGGAGTTCCGTGTGAGCTTGAGCCGGACGTGAGTTCCGCAGCCGATGGATGCAGTGTCTTCACGCCGACCACACCCAGCAGGCGGCGCCCCTGAGCTCCCCGGCTGGATCGCCCGTTCCGGGTGCGGAAGCTTCCAGCTCTTTCAGCGGTGGGCCTGCTCCTAGCGGTGCTGCCCTGGCTTGCCTCGCGCCGCGTGGCCTCTGCTGCGAGGTGCGTTCGCGTCAAGGACTGTTAGGTCCTCCTGGCGCGCAGACCCCTTTATCGCCATGTTGGAGAAGGGAGTTGACCAAACAGGGGAGCGAGGAGGACCGGCCTGGACTCCTGCTGGTGGCAGTGACCACGCGGTGGAGGCTACCAGTCGCCTGCGGCTACAGCAGCCGAGCGGCCCATTACGGGGCACAATGGACCCTGTCCCCACTGGCCGGAACCCCATTCCTGGCTTCGCAGTGATTCTAGAACAAGACATCCAACGCCGGGGGTCCAGCCCTGGGCACCGCCAGCCCTTCTCCCCTGACCCCTGTGTGTGTGGCCGGCCCTCTCCTGCCCTGATCCCCGGCGGGGGCTCGCCTCGCGGCCCAGGACGCAGTTCCTCTGGCTCAAGGCCTGGTCAGCTCCTGGCCCCAGGGGCCCAGCTCCCCTGCTCCAAGCAGCCCCCCTAGCGGCCTCATTCCACTTCTCAGCACACACCCTGACTGTGCCCTTCGCTGGGGCCACACGGTTGCACCTGTCACTGGGCTGCAGGCCCCCCGAGATGGGCATGTGGTCTGTTTTCTTCTCCTGCTGTAACCCTCGGGAGAAGGACACAGCCGGCCCTCGGCTTTTGTGCTGGGGCGAGTGCGGCCGTGCAGAGCGGGGAGCATCCTCAGGGCACTGGCCCTGCTTGCCCCGGGTCACCCAGCTCCGAGGAGTGGGGCTGGGGGGGGCAGACCCACAGCTCTGGCCGGAGCGGGGCTGCCTCGGGCCCCAGGGGCAGGGCTGCTGCTGACGGGGTCTCCCGAGCTGGGACCCCCCCACCCCGGATGGGCAGGTCCATCCAGAGTCTTCCCCGCACACGCTCCGCTGTCCTCGCCAGTGGGCGCCCCCAGGGCTCTGCAGCAGAGCCGTCACAGCGCCTCGGCGGCAGGACGCCTTCCCGCATCCCAGCCCCGCTCCGCCGTTAAATAATTCAGCCGCCGAGTCCTCGCAGATCCCCGCAGGCTGGGCGGCCTCCCGGGAAGCCGTTGGAATAAGAAGAAAGGGCTGCCTCTCAACCCTGAGTTCAAGAGCTGGCCAAAGCTTTTAATTTAGTTTGATGGATTTAATATCCTGCGTCCTGGGAGCTGAGCTCAGTGTGATCCTGGCCGCCAGCCTCCCGCTAATCCGGGCCGGGAACAGCGATGGCGCTGGAGTCTGCCTGGCCCTTCCGGCGCCGGCGGTTTGCAGGGACGGGTGCAGGCTCGTCCACGGGGTCCCTGCCCCTCGTGGCCGCGGGAGACGGCGCGGGCTGTGCTCCCGTCATCGGGGCTGCTCATCTGGGCAGACAGCCGATGCCCTGCGCCACTTTTGCTGCCACGTGGGCATTTGTTTTCAAGGGGGTGGGTCCCTCCTCCACTATGTCCTCTGTCCCCACCGATGAAGACACTTACCATGGGGGTCTCCCACCAGGAGTGCACCTCCTCCAGGGAGTCCCTGGGGATTTGATCTGTCCTTTGCAGCTCCGTGGTCTGAAGGAGGACGTGTCAGATGCGTCCCATCCCTCAGGAGACCGAGGGCATCTTGAGTAGGGGTCACAGGCCCCCTGCCATTTTGTCCTGGCGGTCCAGCCTGAGCCCAGCCGCCAGCGTCAGGCATCAAGGGCCCAGGCAGCTGAGGGAGGAGGGAAGGGGCGTGTGTCCAGGCCAGCAGGTGGGAGATAGGCGGGGTGCTGCCCCAGAACTGGAGGGGGGTGGGGGGGCGGGGACACGGGCCTCCCAGGTCAGGACTGTCACTGGCAGGCCTCTCCGCTTTGCTCCCCCGTCCAAGGCTGCGGCAGCCCTTTCGTTTGCCGGGAGAAGATCCCTGGAGACAGCACGGGCCCCGTTGCAGCCCCGACATGTCGCCCCTGCAGATGGAGTGCTCACCTCGGCAGGACGGGCCCCCACGAAGAGGCTCCATGGGCGAACGAAATCTGGCCCGAGCGGCAGGGACCCACCTGCGGGGGCGGGGAGCAGGGACTGACCGGAGGTGCCTCTCCCTCCGGGAGCTTCAAGCCTCAGCCCGGTGCGCAGGAGGCGGGGCACGGCACCGATCCTTCCGCCCTCCTCCTCCTCCTGGTTACACTTCATCTCAAATGCACCTGCATCTGCCTTGAAAATGGAGTGCTTTCGGTGGCTCGGGTTTCAAAGCAGAAGACAAGCAAGCTGGTCTCCCCTGTCCCGGGACGCAGGGCACAGAGAACGGGCACTCGGCACCGGTGTTCAGGCCCCACACAGGTCCCCGTGTCCTACCTGATCCCTCAGGGCAGAGGCTTTCCAGAGCCGGAATCTCCCAGAAAGGGAACAGGGTGCACTCACCCTGGGCGGGGTAATGTCCTGGGCCGGGTCCGGTGAGGTCTCTCCTCCGGCGGCGCCCCAGCCCCTGCAGCCATGTCCCCAAAACACCCGGCAAATAAAGGCTGTTTATTCACGGTGTTTCACAGCAGCTTTTCCTGCCGCGGGAATCTCTTTATTTGCCACACGGAAAGGCCGTCGGTCGTAGGACCCTCCACATGCTGTGTCTCCTTCCGTCGTGGCTCCGAGACAGACCGCTGGTCTGTGTGTTCACTCCGCACCCCCCGCAGGCCGTGAACTTCCTCCCGCTGTTCCAGGAGATGCTGACTATCACTGGTAAGTCCCCTCGCTCTAATTTCTTCTGTCTTAACATTGTCCAAGTATCCTTATTCTGCTTAAAAAGAACACCTTCGGGGCGCCTGGGGGGCTCAGTCGGTTGAGCATCCGGCTTAGGCTCAGGTCACAATCTCACGGTTCCTGGGTTCCAGCCCCGTGCCAGGCTCTGTGCTGACAGCTCGGAGCCTGGAGCTGCTTCGGATTCTGTGTCTCCCTCTCTCTCTGCCCCTCCTCCACTCACACTCTGTCTCTCTCAAAAATAAATAAAACATTTAAAAAAAAAAACACCTTATAAATGTTGGTAGGTTGATTACTGAATGACATAGTTTTTTGCTCACTGACCATTACCGTCTCTGCTGTATTAGCCGGAGTTCTCTGGACAAACGGAAGCTGGAGGACAGTGAAGACAAAGGCAGGAGATGTAGCAGAGGAATCGGCCCCTGTGGAGGCCGTGGAGGCCGAGAGGCGCCGGCCCCTGTGGTCCACCGGCTAGAGACCAGGACAGTCACTGGTACAACTCAGTCCTGGTCTGAAGGCCTGAGGACGGGAACTCGGTGTCCCTGGGCAGGAGGAGACGGGGTCCCTGCTGCAGAGGGAAAGGGAGAGGTCACCCTCCCCCACCCGTTGGTTCTGGCCCAGCCCTCCAAGGCTCGGGGGATGGTGGCCGGCACTGGGGAAGGTGGACCTTCTCTCCTCCGATTTAGGGGCTGACCTCTTCCAGAAAGGCCTTAAACACACACCCAGAAATAACGTTCACCAGCCACCTGGGCACCTCTCCCAGCCCCGTCAAGGGGACACGCAAAGTGACCATCACGCCACCTATTTAGTGAGGTTATGATGAGTGATGTCTGCACGTTCCCGCCATCTGGATGACGTTTGCTGTGACCCGCTCTGTGTCAGCGCTCACGGACTCTGCGCACGAGCCCCGGGGGTTCCTTCCGTCCAGCTTGGAGAAGCCCCTTCTCTCCCCGGCTCTACCCCCAACCCTGAGGACGGAGTTGAAGAAAACTCTGATCCCGCTCCTGTCTCTAAAGGGAACTGACTGGTCTGTAGCTTCACCAGGGGTGATATTTGGATGGTTGGATGTTTTGGGAGTCAGTGTTTTCACCTTTATTTCCAGTCTGCTGAGACATTAGGGTGTTGGTGGCCTTATGGGTCGGTTATTGGCTGCTTTTAAATATTAGAGTGTTACAATCGTATTAAATACCTTTTCTTTGTGAGTTGTAATACGTATTTTTCTTTTCAAAGATTTGTTTCAAGTTTTATTTATGGATCTGTGAGGCGTGGAGAAGGGCAGACAGAGGGAGAGAGAACCCCAAGCAGGTGCTGCCCGCGGGGCTGGAACCACGAACTGTGAGATCAGGACCCGAGCGGGAACCAAGAGTCAGACACTGAATCAGCGGAGCCGCCCAGGTGCCTCTCTTTTCAAAGTTCTTTTCTTTTAAATATTTATTGATTGATTGAATGAGTGAGTGAGGGAAAGTGAGACAGCACAAGCAGGGCAGGGGCAGAGAGAAGAAGAGAGAGAATCCCAAACAGGCTCTGAGCTGTCAGTGCAGAGCCCGACACGGGACTTGATCCCACGAACCGCGAGATCACGGCCGAGCCAAAGTCAAGAGTCGGTCGCCTAACCAACTGGGCTGCCCAGGGGCCTCTAAACGTCTTCGTATGATGAGTTACTTAAATGGAGTTTTTCTGATGTTTTAAAAACCAGTGCATTCTTGAAATAAACTTGAGGTAAATACTACCTGGCCATATGTGCTATTATTTTATATGCTGCTAATTTCGATTTACCGTATTTTACTTAGGACTTTTGTGTCTATCTTCACAGCAGTTCTTAACCTATAATTTTACTCTTTGTCCATTTTTGGTGTCGAGGGCGTTTCCGGTCTCTTCACGTAAAGAGAAACGGGACCCTTTCCCATGTCTCGTGCTCTGTATTAAAACGTGCCTATTTTTTCCCTTTAGGTCTTGGGAATCTTACCTCAGAAACCCCCCTTCCTGGTGCCTTGATGGAACTTGGGATGCTAGAGAAACGTAATGGAAAGATTTCTGAGTAATGTTTCAATTTATGAAATGGATATAGATCTTTCTGGAATGTTTATCTCCTCTAGTAAATTTGGTATTTTATAGTTTTCTATAAAATTTCCATTTCATCATAGATATTAAATTTATGGGCACAAAATTGGCTCTAAGACAATCTTCTCTCATATTTTCAAACTCCACTGTCGCTATGAGATATTTTATTCATAATATTTCCATCTGTGACTTCCCTTGATTTTTTCCAGCCACTTCTCGCCAAAGTTTTGTCTAATTCTCCATCTTTGCAAACAAACTTCTTTTGGTTTTGTTTTTCTAGTTTTTCATAAATATTTTTAAATATTATATTAATTGCTGCTTTTAACTTTGTAATTTCGTCTTCCAGATTTTGTTTTGTTTGTTTGGAGGAATGTGTGTGTGTGTTCAGACTAATGTTTATCCTCCCAACTTATTGAGTTAAATGTCCATGACATTTTTCAATTTCTTATTTTTAACAAAAAACTAAAGCACGACTAATAAGCTAGTGTTTTCTGATCTTTGACTTGAATTTTCCATTGTGCAAGATTAATATTAACACACCTGTTTTACATTTTAAAAATATATGCACTTACCTGAATATATTTATCCATTTGCATGTTTTCAGTCTTTTTTATTTTTTTAAATATGCCTCTTTAAATACTCCGTATGTTACCAAAATGATTACTCTTAACTCTGCCTACTCAAAGTTTATGAGGATATTTTCCTCTGCTTCTTCTTTTTAACTTAAAAAAAGTCTTTTTTTAAAAATTTATCCATTTATTTTGAGGGAGAGAGAGAGCAGAGGAGGGGCAGAGAGAGAGAGAGAGAGAGAGAATCCCAAGCAGGCTCCAAGCTGTCAGCACACAGCCCAACACAGGGCTCAAACCCATGATCTGTGAGATCACGACCTGAGCCGAAATCAAGAGTCAGATGCTGAACTGGCTAAGTCACCTAGGCACCCCTATCTTTTGAACTCTAAGCTCTAGATCCATGATCTAACTAGAATCGCTTTTTGAGTATGGTGTAAAGTAGTTCTTAAAATTCGTTTTGTTAACGTGGACATCCAGCTGACTGAGAGCCGGTCCAGAACCATATATTTCACCAGTATGCTTCTAAAAGTCATACAAAATAGTTCTGTCCGTCTATTGAGGAAAATCAGACCCTCAGCACGTTCCCGCTCTCTCCTCTCTTCTCCAGACAGCCCGTGGAGATCTCCTTTCTGAGTATTTCAGTTATTGTGTTCTCCACATAGGACCCCATCATCTGCAGAGATTATTCACTCCTTCGTTTCTAATTTAAGGGACTTTCATTTCTTTTTCTTGTCTGACTGCTCATGCTGACCCTTCAGCACGGTGCTGAAGAGAAGCTGTGGGAGGGGCACCGTTTCCTTCCAGAGCTTTGAGGAAAACGTGCCTAGTTTCCCACTGATTATGATGTTAACATGAGCTCTTCACAAATGTCCTTCTTATGTTGAGGAAACCTCATCTGATACCCTGTTTTGCTGCAAGTCTTAATCGTGGATGAACGTTGAAGTTTGTCAAATACATTTTCTCCCTTATTGAGAGGTCATGTGGTTTTGTCCCTCATTCTGTTAACACGGTGAATCACACCAGTCGATTTCTGTATGTGAGCTAACCTTGCATCCCAGGGACGAATCCCACTCAGCCATGGTGTATAATCTTTGATACATTGTTGAATTTGTTTTGACCCTATACATAGAAAACTCTAAAGACTCCACAAAAAGGTATTAAAATGAATAAACAAATTCAGGAAAGTTGCAAAATACCGACTTAACATATACAAATCCGTTGTATTTCTTCACACTAACAATGATTTGTCTGAAATCAAGAAAACCACCCCACTTATGATAGCATCAAAAAGAATATATACTTGGGAGTAAATATGACCAAGAAGGAGAAAGATCTATACACTGAAAACAGTAAGGCCCTGATCAAAGAAATTCAAGAATACATGAATAAGCACCCCAATGTTCATAGTGGCACTTCCAACCATAGCCAAATCATGGAAAGAGCCTAAATGTCCATCACCTGACGAATGGATCAAGAAGATGTGGTATATATATATACAATGGAGTACTATATGGCAATGAGAAGGAATGAAATCTGGCCATTTGTAGCAAAGTGGATGGACCTCGAGGGTGTCATGCTAAGTGAACTAAGTCAGGCAGAGAAGGACAGACACCATATGTTTGCACTCATAGGTCTAACAGGAGAGATCTGGCAGGGGACCATGGGGAGAGGAAGG
>NC_043709.1:2163446-2169423 GCF_006229205.1 Suricata suricatta
GGGGGCACTTGTGGGGAGAAGCACTGGGTGTTATATGGAAACCAATTTGACAATAAACTATTAAAAAAGTAAATAATAAAGCAAATCACAGAGACATAAAAAAAAGAATACATGAATATGTAAAAAAGATAACGCATAGTCATGGATTGGAGGAATTTATGTTGTTAGAATGTCCATACTCCCTGGAATGATACACAGATTCAGTGCAATCCTTATCAAAATTCCAATGGCATTTTTTCACAGAAATAAGAAATTGAAAATTTGAAATTCATATGGAACCACAAGAAACTCTAAATGGTCCAAGCCACCTTGAGAAGCAGCAGAGTCAACCACATCACAATTTCTGATTTCAAATTATAAGAGAAAGCTATGGTCATTGAAACAGGATGCTGCTGGCAAAGTAACAGACACGTAGACCGATGGAACAGAATAGAACTCAGAAGTAAGTTCAAGCAGAAACAGTCAACTGACTTTTGACGAAGTTTCCAAGTTGCCCAGAGGGAAAAGCACAGTCTCTCCAACACACTGTGCCGGGAACACCGGACAGCCGCCTGTTGGAAGTGCCACTATGTGACCCCTCGTCTTACCCCACGCACAAAAATCAGCTCGAAGTGGGTTAAAGACTGAAACATAAAATTCAAAACCTAAAACCACTAGAAGAAAACATAGGCAAAAAGTTCCCTGGCATCGGTCTTGGCAATGAATTTTGGGGGATTTTTGAGGGGGTTGTTTGTGTTTTTTGTATTTTGGCAATAAATTTTTTGGATATGGCAGGAAAGGGAGAATAAAGCGGGATGACATCAGATGAGAAGCTTGTGCGGCAAAGGGAACCGCAGTGAATACGAAGGTGACTATGGATTGGAAGAAAATAGTTATAAACCACATAGCCAGTAAGGGGTTCATATCCAAACTATATAAGAAACTCCTACAACTCAATAGCAGAAAACAGACAACCTGATTAAAAAATGGGCAAAGGACCTGAACAGACATTTTTCCCAGAGAAGATGGTCAACTGCTCTATCAAAAGGTGCTTGACATCACCACTCATCAGAGAAATGCAGATAAAACCACAAAGAGGTATCGCTTCACATCTCTTATAAGGGTTGTTATCAAAAACCTGAGAAATAACAGGTGTCGGCAAGGATGCAGAGAAGGAGGAGCCCCCGTGCACTGTTGGTGGGAGTGCAGACCGGTGCAGCGCTCTGGAAGGCGGTGCGGAGGGCCCTCGGAAACTTAGAGCGTCCACATCCGTTTATATCCTAAGGAGATAAAATCAGCCCCTCAAAGAGGCTCATGTTGACTGCAGCGTCTTCCCAACAGTCAGAGTGTGGACACAACCCGAGTGCCCGTCCATGGGAGTTTGGAATGGCTCATGAAGCCCAGACATGAATGGGGAGTTGCAGTCATACAAGGTCATACAAGGTCAGTAAATCTAGGGAAGTAATGGACGGCATGAGGGCTCTTGTTAACACTGCCATACGGAACACTGGAAATTTGCTTAAGGCATCGATTTCAGGTGCTCGCATCACAGAAAGGTAGTAACTCTGTGAGAAAATGACATATTAATTTGCTGGACAGTAGCCATTATTTCACTATATGCATGTATATCAAACCATCAGGTACATCTTAAAAATACACAATTATTATTAACAAATAAAACTTGAGCTTCTCGTTTTACAAACATGATACCTAAAAGTCCATTTAAAATTAGCTACGAGATTTGCCTGTTTCTTCCTTATCGTTCTTGATCCTTCTCACTGGATTCCCGGTTTTCATTCACTTTCCTTTTGTTTACATGTGTGTTCATGTTACTTTCCTTTTACATTTTTAATGTTTATTTATTTTTGAGGGAGAGAGAGACAAAGCAGGAGTGGAAGAGGGGCAGAGAGAGAGGGAGACACAGAATCGGAAGCAGCTCCAGGCTCTGAACCGTCAGCACAGAGCCTGACATGGGGCTCGAACCCACCAATGGTGAGATCGTGACCTGAGCCGAAGTTGGACACTTAACCGACTGAGCCCCCCAGGCGCCCCCCAGTTGCTTCCTAAAAACAGCCCGTGGAAAGTAAATTTAATTTTCTGAATTTTCTCATGCATGAAAATCATGTAATTTTGGTCTTCTACTTGAGTAATACTTTTCCTGGGATAGAATTATAGAACCAAAATACTTTCTGATCTTTAAAGACATTTTCTCACTGGGTTTGGTGTCGCTGTTAAAATCCTGCCGCCGTGAAGACTGTGTCCCGTCCCAGGAGTCCGTCTCCGGGGAGGGAGGCACTGACGATTTGTGGACCGGCTCTGAATTTGGGGAGTTCTGGCATTTATCCAGAATGTATCCAAGGGCTTAATTCTTTTCTTAGTCTATTTTGTCCCTCAGTTTATTCTTTGGAATCTAAAAACTCATGGGGCACGTGGGGGGCTCAGTCAATTAATTGTCTGACTCTTGATCTTGGCTCAGGTCACGATCTCACAGTTTGTGAGTTCCAGCACCGCATCAGACTCTGCGCTGCCAGTGGGGCACCTGCTTGGGATTCTGTCTCCTTCCTTCTGTCCCTCCCCCCTTGTGTGCGCGTGCGTGCATGCTCTCGCTCTCTCTCTCTCTCTCTCTCTCTATCTCTCTCTCTCTCAGTAAATAAATCAACTTAAA
The DNA here is from genome assembly GCF_006229205.1 of Suricata suricatta. NCBI lineage: Eukaryota > Metazoa > Chordata > Mammalia > Carnivora > Herpestidae > Suricata > Suricata suricatta. Next base: position 2,166,091 of record NC_043709.1, read on the forward strand.
AGAATTTCTTTTAACTCATGGCTTTTCTCAGCCCAAATTTTTCTTTTCATCTATGAACACGTCTCCCGTTAAAGTCTGCTTCCCCCCCCTCTGCTTGTAACATCCCGTCACCCAACCTCATAGGTGGCCGTTCTGCAACTCGATCATCTTTGAGGCTCTTGTTTTTTAATCAAATGGATGAGAACTCTGCTAATTTTTATTGATGCTTTTTCTTCTTCTTATTTCCTCGGGCATGGCCTGGGAATGTCCCCTGAGTAGAAACCCAGGGCCGCCAGCTCCGAACGATGGAGCTGGAGGGCACGTGTGTGGGCAGAGCTGGCCTGCCACGGCCTCACAGATCTCGGAACCGCAGGCTCCCGACCTCCCGGAGCAAGTCTGCGGGACACTGGAGTCCGACGCTGAGCGCTCCAGACACCGGGACCCGGACACGCCGAGGATTCCCACTTTGCAGGAAGCTCTGACTGAGCTGGCATTCAGATGGGAAAGCTGATCCAGGGCGACCCCCTGGGGTGCCGCCCAGATTGCCAGCGCCCTGCTTTGTTCAGGAAGGAGTTTCAGATAATCTTCCCTGCGCCCGTTCGTCCGGATGGCCCCGGAGGCCGCTCCGCACTCCCTGCTCTGCCCACAGGGCTCTGGGCGGGTGGGGGAGGGGGGGTGCTCTGATCTCTGCAGGGCCGCTTTCTGCTCCTTTTCCTGGACGGTTTGCTGTGGCTTCTCCATCAATCTGCCGAGTACACACAGAAACGCGGCCACACTGCCGCTCCCGTGACACGCACCCTGGCTGTCATTGTCTGTGTGTCCTTATTCCCCTCTGCTCTCTCCTGTTCTGTCATTTTTATGACATTTCTTGGGAGAAGACAAGTGACTGTGTGCTTGGTCAGCCACCCGGGTCCAATGAAGTCACTTTGGCTGCCCACAGGTTCCTTGCTGATGCCAGTATCTGGTCTGAACTCTCTGATCCAGTGCCAGGGACCCTGGAGGGCTGCGCTGGCCCCCTCTTGCCCTGCTCACCACAGCTGCCGCCGCGCCCCCCGGGCACAGAGTGTCCCCTGAACGTCTGCACTGGCTGCTCCCCTGCGGCTGGCCCCTCCAGCCGGCCCATCCCCCATACTGCGTGACTGTTGCTGACTGCGTCTTTCTGCTGCTCCCAGACTCCCTCCTCTGAAAGGACAGGGACCACACCTCCCCTGTCTTTGTCCCGCAGTCACCAGCCAGGGAGGTGCATGCAGTAGGCGCTCACTCTGGAATGCCAGCCCACCTCTGCGAGACGTGCCTCCTGCGTTCGCCTTCGCATTTTCTTAGAATCCTGTCTTCACGGGTCCTTACCCGGTGCCAGCATGTGACTCTCCTGGGGACGGGACGGAGGATGGCCTGTGACCTTCCTAGGGGAACAGAGCGCGAGGTGTGTAGTGCCGGCTCGGGAAGCCGCCCTCGGGACGCACACATGCCCTCCCTGCGGTGCCGAAGGCCGGGCACCCCGGGCTGCGCGAGGGCCCTGTCCCCACCCTGAAGGCCGCAGCCCCGTGGCCTGGACTCCCCGTGACCTTAGGTCTCAGCCGTGCAGAGCCGCTTTTGGCGGCCAGCGGGCGAGCATCCGAGTGAAGATGATGATGTGTCTCTGTCTTGACCCCGGAAAATGCCGGACAGAGAACAGCGGCTGGCTACGGCCTCAGTGCAGCGGCGCACGCACGGCCCGTGGGCGACCCCGCGGGCGGGATTCCACTCCGAGGGTGGTGGGCTGGGACCGCGGAGTCGGGTCCGAGCTGGGGGGTGCCCAGGCCCAGCCATCCTGACCGAGGAGTGTGAGGCCAGGGCGACAGGCACTGGGAGCCCCGCGGCCTCTGACTTGGGCAGAAATCACGTACGTCCAATGACCCGCTCAACTCGAAGGATCTGGGAGCCACACAGGATGGTGGAGCGAGCGAGCGCCCCTGGGAGCCAGGTAGACACCGCCCCCGAGGAGCCTCACGACCCCCCGTCCCGCCCCCCACCTGGGGGCTCAGAGAGCAGGAGAACCAGTCGGAGGTCCGCTGGACTTGAACCCTGGGCCACGTGACCCCACACTCCCCCCGTCTCTCCCTCCCCCAGCGCTGCCTCACCAACGCCACGGGATGCATGGAATCTTCAAGTTCCTTCTTGAATTTTTAAAAACACTATAAAAGTTTAATACTCAAAAGTATTACAAAAAAACATAAAAATAGCGTCTGTCTCAGGACGAGATGTGTGTTCCCTCCTGGGACCGGAAGGAGAGTCAGCCCCTCAGGCGGGAAGACATGTGTATCTGCTCAGATCGCTGACGCCCGCTAATAAAGCAAATTAAAGATTGAAAACCCAGAGGCTCTCCCGTGGCCCACAGACTCGCTGCGGAGACTCTGCTCCCGCTCAGCGGCCCCTCCCCCAGTCTGTGTCCCAGCGCCGCCCGAGTCAGGGACTTTGGGAACGTGGTTGGAAAAGAGCCTTTGAACAGGGTTCCGACGGGCATCCCCCAGGGGACACTCGGCCGGCAACAGAAGCTCCCTGCGTCACGTGTATTTCTGAGCAGAGGGGACAGGACAGGAAGGGAGCTCTATGCCAAGGCCCACGGGTGTCCGCCCGGCCTTCTGGAACCCCGGCACCGACGCCGAGGCCACGGGCCGTCAGGAGGGGCGGGGCGGACTGAAGGAGGCGAGCCACTATCGCCCCCCTCGGGGCGGCCGCTGGAGGGTGAGCGGCGTTCCCCCCCCCCCCGATTCTGTGGTGAAATCCTAACCCCCGCCTCCCCAGAATGTGACTGCCCTGGGCTGGACTCAGGGTCCTCGAGGGGGAAGTGAGGGGGTCCCTGATCCAGTCCGACTCCTGTCCTTATGAGAAGAGGACCCCAGGGCACAGACACGCCCGGGGACGGGCCGTGAGGGCAGGGGAGAGGAGGGCCGGGGCAGGCCCTGCCCCACCCACCCCTCCAAGGGTCCAGTGGCGGTTTCCCACTGCAGGAGAATCCAGGCCAATGCGGAGGGGACACTCAGGCGGAGGCATGGCAGGGCTCCGGGGGTGAAACTGGCGGCTCGCGCTCTGAGAACGGTGTCCGTCGTGACCTTGGCCCGGATTGTCACCGTTCCTGTTTCCATTGTGGGGCCCTGATGCCCCGAATTGTTCTGGGTCCCTTAACTACTAAGACACTGGGTCCTGGAGCACAGGCCCCTCACCGCCCCCCAGAGGACAGACCCCTCATTCTCTCCCCAGAGGACAGGCCCCTCACCGCCCCCCAGAGGACAGGCCCCTCACTCTCCCCCCCAGAGGACAGGCCCCTCACCGCCCCCCAGAGGACAGACCCCTCACTCTCCCCCCAGAGGACAG
>NC_043709.1:2169523-2203513 GCF_006229205.1 Suricata suricatta
CCCCCCAGAAGACAGGCCCCTCACTCTCCCCGCAGAGGACAGGCCCCTCACTCTCCCCCCAGAAGGCAGGCCCTCAGCGCCCCCCAGCGCCCAGCCCCCCTCTCCTGGAGAGTGACCACCCACACCTGGCCTGGCCTGCCCCAAAGGGGGCTAGCTCTGCCCTGGGAGCTCCCTGCTGGTCCCGGGGGGGAAGGGAGGGTGCACAGGGCCTTCTCCAAGGCAGGCCCTGCCCCGGGACGGCCTTGGGGGCTGCCGAGACGCTCCCGTTGGGTGCAGACCAGCCACACGGGGTGGGTGAGGGGGCAGCCTGGGCCAGGGGCTTCCCAGAGAGCTGGGCGCTCTCAGAGGGGGGCCGCCTGCCCAGGACACTTCTGCCCGAGCTGTGCCCAGCCTATGCCCTCGCTGGGCACTGGGCCCTTTGGGGAGGGGGGGGTGCTGTGCCTCACTGCCCTTTGCCCCCCGAGTGTGGCCACAGAACCCTCCTGAGGGCTTGCTGAACTGGCCAGAGTCAACTGGAAGACACTGAGGGCCCAGCAGCAAAGAGAAGCATCCAGAAAACCAGAATGCCTAAGAGAGAGCAGGACTTTGAGCAGAAAAGCCCAGTGTCCGGCAGACCCCACGGCTAAGTTACCCCCTCCCTGGAGAGCCAGATGGGGCTTGGCTGGGGCCGCGGGGTGGGGGGGGTGTCCCAGGAGCCCGGCCAGAACCAGGAGCAGCTGCGCAGGGAAACGACGCCTCCTGATGGCCCCGCGCCTGGAGGTCTGCCCGCGCAGACCCAGGAAGGCGGCCCTCTCTCACTGCAGAGGACAAATGGACCTCATGGAACTTTCCAGCAAGTGGCTAGAGTGGCAGCTTCAAAGGACTTCGTGAGAACTCTCCTTCTCTCTCTGAATGAGGACATCACATATGTGGGTCAGGACACCGAGAGCCCCTCTCTGAGTTTTCTGGGCAGACAGCGCCCCTGGTCCGTGGGGCTCACTGCGCAGGGGACGCACATTCCCATGGAGCCCGAGCACACAGGGTCAGACAGGGCCAGGGCCGTGCCGGCCTGACCCCGCCCGGGTGAGTGGGGAGGGGCCGGCTGGGGACCCTGGAGCACCTGCAGGGCCGGGGGTGTGCCCTCGGGGAGCCAGCTGCTCCCCTCCCCCCCCGTCCTGTGATGACTTCCCAGCAGCCGTCACGGCACAGAGACGCCCTTAGGACCCTCACCCCGACTGCGGCACCACATGGCCCGCGCCTGGCTCCCGGGTCCCTGGTCGGGGGCCCCTCACCCACTGTGCCTCCTGCTTCCTGTCCCCCGCGGGTCCACACAGGCGCTCACACAGTCTCCTCTCACAGGGGGTCTAAGAAAAAGTCTTTCACAGCCAGAACCCCGTCCCCTGTCCCTCTCTCTCTTCCCACAATTGTCCCCGTGTCCCCACCTTCTCCTAGGCGGTCACCCACGCCAGCCCCCAGGTCCACACAGACAGCTCCCTTCCGCCCACAGTGAGCGTCTCCGCCCAGGACCATCCAGGGGCAGAGCCGGTGGTGTTCCTCGGGATCTGCCCAAGGGCCTCTCAGGGCTCCACGCGCCCAGGGACCCGTCTCTCCCTCTGGTCCCGGGAGCCCTGAGCAAGGACCTGCCGCTCCCTGCTGGGTGTCCCTACGGGTCCTCGTCCCCAAGCACTGCCAGCCCCACCCCTGCCTCCCTGCCCGCCTGCCCGGCTCTCCGCTCCTGCCGCCCTTGACCCCACGGGCTCCCTGCCCAGCCTCCCGCCCGCTCCAGCCGCGCGGCCGCCTCCCGCCTGTCCGGACGTCCTCCCCCTGCAGGACACGCGCAGCGGCCACAGCTCAGCTCCCACCTGACCGTGTGTTTTCTGTGTCAGCTCCTGGTGCACAAAACGGCCACACTGACGACCCATGGAGCCGTTTGCTGTGGGACAGGAGGAGCCGTTCTCGGAGCCGTCCCGGTGCCCCCGGCCCACAGGGAGGACGCGGCCCCTACGGACGCGGCCCCCACGGTCCGTGAGCACCTGGCGGGCGGTCCTCGGCCTCCGCTGGGCGGCGCTGTGACCTCCCCCCTCGCTGAGTCACAGACCATCCACGCACCTGTCGGGTCACTGGGGCGTCTTCCTGCAGCAGCAGCCGTGCCGCCTGAGGGGGGCAGGCGCCGCCCTGCGCTGCCCGGCACGCGTCCCACCTCCCGGGGGCAAGACGCTCCCTGCGCCCCGGCCTGGCCCGGAGCCGAGGACCCCGCACCTCGGGCATGGCCATTAAACGTCCTAGCAAAGGAGCGTGTCCCCATCAGTGCCGCTGCCCCGGGCACTGAGCCCCTGCGGCTGGTCTGCATCAGGGCGTGGCAGGAGGGGGCTGGAGGGTGGAATGGCTCCGACGCCACACAGGGAGAAGGCACTAAGGGCTGGCAGGACGACAAAGCCAGGACCCCGCCCAGCCCCCACCAGGGCAGAGGGCGGAGGAGCCCCGGGGCAGCGTCCGTCTCCCTGTGACCCTGTGTCCTGAGCCCCGGGGCCACCGCGGGCCGGCGGCCATCAGTCATCTCTCATCCCGCCGGGTGTCTGCGGTGCCCTGGGCACGCCCAGCACAAAGCAGGCAGCGGACAGGGAGCGGCCAGCACTGCACCCCGTTCTCCACCCCCTCCTTAGCTCCAGGGAACCACGACGATCACGTGGCCTGGACACAGTGACCACGAGGTCATGTCCCCGCCGCTCCTGGCACTGATGAGGCCGTGGTGCCCGCACAGCTGGCGTCAGGGGAAAGCACAGGGCCACTGCATGGTAGGAACCTCGCTGGGTCCAGACGCCGCTCCCTGCACAGCCTGCTGTCACGGTGTCCCCACGGCGGGCCTGGCTCTATCCTCACAGACGAGGAGGCCCACTTACCTTAGAGCGACGGGTGCCTCTTGCCGATGTCCGGCCATGCTCAGCGCCATGCGGGGGAGAGAGCAGACGGTCTCCGCAGAAGGAGTGACACGTGGGAGCCCCGTGGACGTGGGTCGCCAGCCCCCTCCTCACTCTCTGGAGGGCAGGGGGAGCTTCCACCTCCAGGGGCCCGCATCTCCTCTGGTGAGCTGTCCCTCTGTGTCTGACGGGGTCGGAGCCCGGCACCTGCACTGAGACCACGGCACACAGCGAGCAGCGTGGCTGCACCAGGAAAGCACAGGCCCTCTCGGAGCTCCACACCGTGCAGGCTCCGTCCTGGGGACGGGGTGGGGGCGCAGTCCCTGAGGAGCTTGCAAGACCCGAGACAGTTCCCCGGGAACCCCACCCGGCACCCCTCCCGCCGTGTCCCTGTGGCCTCGCGCCCACCCTCTGGAGCTGAGCAGTCCCTCCCGCAGTCACCCCGCCCGCAGAGAGAGGCACGGACCTGCCCCCGAGGAGCCGCAGAAGCCCACAGGCTCGGCTGACTCAGGAAATGATTTCCCGGAGGATCAGATAAAGCAGGGCCAGGCGGCAGCGCGCAGACGCCAGCCTCCACAATCGGGTCCTTGCGGCTCCAGATCCGCAGGGCCTCTGGCGGCTTGTCTGCGGAGGGGACACATCTGCCCCCAGACTGTTCTCCAAGCGCAGCTCCTTCCCGGGCACACAGGACCCGGGACACACGATCCGGTCACGAAATCCCCAGGGCAGAATTCCCCGCTCTGCTCGCCGTCCCTGCGCCTTGGGCTCGGGGGATGGGTGTCCACGGTCTCTGGGGGCACAGTCTTCCTGAGCAACTAGTTCAGTGCACCTTCCGTGCTTATGTCCGTTCTTGCCAACAGCCGTGGGGAAATACTGGTATTTGGTTCTTTTAGTATTTTTTTTTTCTTTTTGAGGAAGGAAAATACTGCAGGGCAGAAGCTGTGACCGGGACCCGGCCCCGGAAGGCTGTGTCCACAGGTGCCTTGGCCACGGGAGCCACCGAAGGCTTCGACAAAGGGGAGACGTCAGCCTGTGTCTCCGTGGCCGCCTGGTGCCGGCGTGGACCCGCAGAGGCAGCCACGATCCCGTCTCGTGCTGGCGTCCGCTGGGCTCAAGCGAGGGACGCACTGCTGGGCCGGTGTCACTCATCACTCCATTTCTGCCTTTCCTGACTGTACGTGATTTTCGCGTGTCATCCTCGGATCTGCGCAGGGCAGGAGGAAGGATTCTACCTTTCCAGAATTAAAAACACCATCACTGAAATTTTAGTAACATCTGTCCGCCGAGGACGGGAGATCAAGTTCACAGGCGTCTTTCTCCTTCCGCTTATTTAATCCTCCCAAGCCCCGCTGGGCAGTCGGGTCGCCTGGGTGTGATCAGAGAGACGGAGGCTCAGAGAAGCCTCACGTTTCCTGATCCAAAGCGAGACTCGTCTCTTAGGTCCCTGGACGTTTCCACAGAACCGCAGAGCAGCCTGACCCCCACGCTGCAGGGACCCGAAGGGACAAAAACAGTGATCGACTTTGGAGGATTTCCCTCCTGAAGCATCCTAACGGGGCCTCCGCCGCCCCCTTCCTGCGCTGCCGCTGCTGCCCTGCCCTGTGCCCCACGCCCCCGTCCTGACCGGTCCCCTGCTCAGAGGTCCTGAGGGGCTCGGAGTCCCCAGGATGAACACAGGAGCCACTGTGGACTCGAGGCCTCCGTGACGGCCGCGGGACCCCCAGGCTGAACCAGAGAAGGCAGCCGCGCCTCGGCCGGGCCCCACGCACCCGCTCCTGCCCCGAGTCACCCCACGGCACCCCAGCTCTCGAGACGCAGCGATGGGAGAGCCCTGGGTCTGGCCCCCCGGGGCCTCGGAGCCAAATCGGGCAAGGCCAGCCCTGCCTGCCCTGTGCAGTCGTGCGAACTGACACGTGCACGTCACTGCTGTTTAAGGTGATTGAAACCCCGTTTCTCTCCCTGTAGCAGCAGGCGTCCCGATGGCTTGAGAGGCTCGGCCTGGGGCCCGGAGCCGCGCTCTCGGAGACGAAGACCCAGGACGCGTCCGAGGTCTGCGCCGCTTGGGACAGCGTTAGCGGCTTCGGGACCGCCCTGCCCGAGAGACGAGCCGTCCGTGCGGCGCGAGCCTCGTGACGTGTCCCCGAGGGTCACGCTGGGGTCGGCTGCTCCGACTGTCCCGCTGTGCGGCAGGGGACGTGACACCAAACCAGCCCGGGGCGGCGGCCGGATCAGGGTCAGCCGGCAGGAAGTGGGGTTTGAACAGCTTCCACGGGTCCGTGGCCTCTCCCTTGCGTGTGGTTTGTGGGACGCTTCGGTGGCCCGGAGGGTTTGCGTGTTAAACAAGTGAGGTCTGGACCCGCCCTGAGGGGAGAAGACCCGGGAGACACTTACTCGGGGTTTGATGGGCTCAGATGCGCCGCTGCAAACGGCCACGGCGGTGGCAGCAACCAGAGGCGGGCCGGAGGGTGGGAGCTGGGGACAGGCCGCCGAGGACAGTGCAGGTGGCCAGCAGGGGCCACGGGGAGGCGGCCACACCGCCCACCCACCTGCTCAGGAGGGCCACCTGCTCCGACACCTTCACCGCGTGCCCTGCCCAGGGCGGGCTCCAGCCAGGCCGGTCACACCTCCAGCCCGTCCGTCCTCTGGGCGTCCGCGGGGCTCGGGCCCACCCGAAATCCACCCCCGAGTCCCCGCTCCGCCCAGGAGAAGCATTGCTCTTTGGTTTTTTAAAAAACAGACTTTATATTTTAGGGCAGTTGTAGCTTTATCGCAAAATTGAGCAGAAAGTACAGAGATTCCCAAGGCCCCCACCCCAGGCACACTCAGCCTCCCCCACGAGGAGCATCGCCCCCCGGAGTCCCACCGGGGACACTATTAACACCGTGAACCTGTGTTAGTACATCACCGTCCCCGCAGTCTCCCAGGAGGGCTCGCCCTGGGGGAGGTGCGGCCCACGGGTGGGGACAAATGCACAGTGACACATGTCCACTGCACTAGTGTCACCTACTGCCCTGAACACCCTCGCTCAAACCCCGCCAACCGCTGGCTCATCTACCGTCTCCATGTTGTGCCTTTTCCGGAATGTGACGGAGCCGGAGTCTGCGTGTGGCTCCTTTCACGCGCTGATGTGCATTTCAGTTTCCTCCGTGGGTTTTGTGGGCTGACAGATCGTTTCTTTTTATTGCTGATAATATTGCCTTGTCTTGACGCGCTGCGGTGTGTTTATCCATCACCGACGGAAGGACATCTCTGTTGTTTCCAGGTCTTGACAACCGCGAATAAAGCCGCCCTAAACGTTCATGCGCAGGTGTTCATGTGGACGTAAGTTTCCAGCTCCTTTGGCTAAACACCAGAAGTCACAACTGCTGGGTCGTCAGCGAGAGTACATCGGGCTCTGCAGGAAACCGCCCCGCGGTCCTCTGAGCCGCACCGTCTGACACCCCCCCGGGGATGAGCGTTCCTCTCCTCCACGTCCCCGCCACACGGCCTGTGCTCGGGCTCCAGATTCGGGCTGTTCTGAGAGGTGCGTGGTGGTGTCTACCTTCTGATCATTCTTTATTTTATACCGTTTACTTTTGAAGATCATCACGCAGTACAGATAACTTTGCTCTATGACCCTTCACACCTGTGGCGATAAGGAACTACCACGACCATGCGACCATCGAGATGCAGAACAGATCCGTCACCCACACACGTCCCCTAACGGCCGAGAAACACAGAAATCATCCTGAGAGTTTCTTGTCAGCAGACACAGAGAGTAGGTAAGGTTTCAAGGTCGACTTCCTTCTTTGGACATAATGTCTTTGAAATTTATCAAGCTGTTACGCAATTCTGCGGTTCAGCCCCCTTCACGGTGACTCAGACCCCACTGCGTGTGGACATCAGCTTGCCGACCCACACACCTGCAGGAGGGGGCTGGGTTATTCAGAGCTCAGTTACTGATAAAGTTTCCATGAAAACCCGTACATGTGCAGATACCCGTTCCCTCCCTCTGGGAGCAGGACAACTGGGTCAAACGGTAGGTGGCAGGCTGGCGGATCGTACAAGAGCTGTCACATGGGGTGGCTGTGACGTGTTGCATCCCCGACAGTCTGTCCAGAACTTGTGATTGTCACTACCTTTCGTTTTAACCTTTCCGATAGGTGTGGTGTTGCGGTATCTCATTTAGTGTGTATGTTACTAATGACTAACGATCTAGAACTTTCTTCATGTGATTTTTTTCATCCATATGTTTTCTTTGGTTGATATGTCTTTGTAAGTCTTTTGCCTATTTTTTTAACCAGGCTATTTATTTTCTTACTGTTGAGTTTTGAAAGTTTATTAAAAATATATTCTGGATACAAGTATTTTATTAACTGTGTGGTTCACAAATAGTAGATGTTTTATCCCCGTCTGTGGCTGGCGGTGTAAGTGTCCTGTAACTCACAGTGGCTGAAACAATCAGGCTATTTATTTTCTTACTGTTGAGTTGTTTTTTAAAAAATTTTTAACGTTTATTTATTTTCGAGAGACAGACAGAGCATGAGCAGGGGAGGGGCAGCGAGAGAGGGAGACACAGAATCTGAAGCAGGCTCTAGGTTCTGAGCCGTCAGCACAGAGCCCGACGTGGGACTCAAACTCATGAACCATGAGATCATGACCTGAGCCGAAGTCCACTGCCTAACCGACTGAGCCCCTCAGGTGCCCCATGTTGAGTTTTGAAAGTTTATTAAAAATTTATTCTTGATACAAGTATTTTGTTAACTATGTGGTTCACAAGTAGTAGATGTTTTATCCCCATCCATGGCTGGCGGTGTAGGAGTCCCGGGGCTGCCGTAAGGAAGTAACTCACAGCGGCTGAAACAACAGAAATGTCATCTCACATAGCTCTGGAGGCCGTGTCTGAGAGCAAGGTGCTGCAGGCCCCTGCTCCGTGCGTGGACAGCCCCCTTCCCCGTCTGCACCATCGCCCCCTCCCTGTGCACGTCTGTCTGTGGTCTAACGTCCCTGACAGGAGGACGCCGTCCACGCTGGATTAGAACTCACTCTAATGTGCTTATTTTCACTGGAACTCCTCTGTAAAGACCTTATTTCCAAATGAAGGTAATCTGAGGCCCTCGGGTTGGGACTTCAACGTGCGAATTTTGGAGGAACGTAATTCAATGGGTTACGTGTGCCTTTTCTTTCTCTTCACGGTCTCTCACAGTAAAAACTTTTAATTTTGATAAAGTCCAACGTATCAAGTTTCTTTTCTTTTTTGGATTTGGGTGTGGCGGTGCATCCCGTCTAAGAACACTTCTCCCAACAGCTGGCCTCCTGTGCTTCTTCCAAGGTTTTAGAGTTTGTGGTTTACTTTGGGATCAGTGATACATTATGAGTTAATATTTGTATAAATGTGCTATTTAGATTGAGGAACATGCATTTGGCGAATAAATGACCAACCGACCCAGGATCATTGTTGAAAAGACTCTTCCTTCCCCAACGGCTGACTTCTGCACATTATCAAAGTCCAACGGCCCTGTTTGCACGGGGTTGTTTCTAGACCTCGCAGTGTTGCAGGCTTAATGCATCCGTCCCTTGGCCAATCCCACACTGTCCTGATCACTGCACCGTTAGTGAACGCCTTAAAATGGCATCGTGTAATTCTCAACTTTGTCTTATTCAAAATTGTTTGTGCCTATTCTAATTCCTTTGACATTCCATGCACATTCCAGAAGCATCTTATCTATAGCTACTAAGGTCCTGCTGTGATTCTCATTGAACTTACTTTGAATCCATCAGTCGATTTGGGAACGACTCACTCCTTCCACATGTTTGGGCCATGAGGATGGTTTGCCCCTTTCTCATTTAGGTCTTTATTGAAAGCTCTCATCCATGTGTGATACTTCCCAGCATTCAAATTTTGTACATGTCGTGAAAGATGTGTACTTACTTATCTCCTCTCTTGAACTATTTCAAATGATATATTTTTAAAATTTTGATTTTCAAATTATTTATTACTAACATGGATAAATCTATTGGTGTGTGTGTGTGTGTGTGTGTGTGTGCGTGTGTGTGTGTGCACACGCGTTGACTTTTTTTTCTGCAAACTTGATAAATTTACTTCTTGGTTCCAGAAGGCTTTTTACATATTATTTGAAATTATGTATATAGACAAACATGTTGTCAATGAAAAACACAACTTTGTCTTTTCCTTTCAATCTGTTATTTTATTTTCTTTCTTGCTTTATTATCAAGGCTAGAACTTTCATTGTCATGCTGAATGGGACTGATGAAAGGGACTTCCTAGCTTTGTCTCTAACTTTAGTGGGATGTCCGTGTGCCTCTGACCATTCAGATGTTAGCTATAACTTTTTGCAAATGCTCTTCATCAAGCTGAAGAATCTGACTTGCAGAAGTTTGTTTTGAGTGGTCTGTTTCTCGTTGTGAATGGATTCTGGCCTATTCTGTACCAATCAATATGGCCATGAAGTATTGCTTTTTAAACAGTTCATATAGTAGATTACATTGATGGGAGGTTTAAATATTGGCCCAGGTTTGAATCTTGAAATAACCCCCTGTTGAAGGTCGTGTTTTAATCTCTTTCTATGTAGCCAGAGTCGATCTGCTAATAGTCCGTTGGGAATATTTACCTATATGTTCATGAACGATATTGATCCGTCCTTGTCTGTCGGGTTTAGGTATCAGGATGATACTTGCCTCATAAAATGAAGTGGGAAGGACTTCTGTCTCTTCAAGAGGTTAAGTGGAGATAGTGTTATTTCTTTTTAAATATTTGATAGACTTTACCAGTGAAATCATCTGGGCTTGGATATTTATGTCTTAGAAATCTTTAACTACAAATCTGATTTATTTAACAGGGATAGGACTATTTAGGCCATCAGTTTCATCTTGGTGAGTTTTGGTACTTTGTGTTTTTCAAGGATTTTGTCTATTTCATATAACTGGTTGGATTTGTGTGTGTAAGAGTTATAATAATTCCTTCTTGTCCTTTAGATTTCTGCAGGCTCTGGTGTTTAAAAAAAAAAAGCAGTTGGGGCTCCTGTGTGGCTCTGTCTGTTAAGCGTCTTAGTTCGGCTCAGGTCAAGATTTTGCAGTCATGGGTTTGAGTCCCACGTCGGACTCTGTGCTGACAGCTCAAAGCCTGGAACCTGCTTCAGATTCCGTGTCTCCCTCTCTCTGCCCCTTCCTGGCTCATACTCTCTCTCTGTCTCTCTCTCTCAAAAATAAAATGAACATTAAAAACTTTTAAATTTCCTTTTCAGTACTGCTTTAAATACTTCTCCTAAGTGGGGATGATATTGATATGTTGTCTTTTCACTGCTGTTCGGTTACAAGTATTTTCTCATTTCCCTGGAGACTTCGTCCTTGACCTAATGATGATTTCAAAGTGTGTAATTTCTACGTGTTTGGAGCTTCCCTGGTTATTGCTCTGTTGCTGATTTCCAGTCTAACTCCATTGTGATCGGAAAACATAGTTGGCGTTCTTTCAATCGTCTCCTTGGTGAGCGTCCCACGTGGATTTCAAAGTGTGTGTGTTCTTTCTTGTTGAGTCCCGTGTTCCCACATGTCAGTTAGGCTCGGTGGATCTTAGTGTCAGTTCACTTCTCTCTCTCTGCTGAGTTTCCGTACGTTGGTTCTCTGTCTTACTGATGGAGGAGCATTGAAGCCTCCAACCATCATGTGGATGGATTTATTTCCTCTTTCAGCTTTCTCAGCTTTTGCTTCAAATATTTTGAAACTCTTCAGTTACACATTTAGGATCGCTGTTTTCTTGGTGAATTAACTTTTTTTTTTGTACTTATATAAATGCCCTACTTTATCCTTGGTAGATTTGTTTGCTTTGAGATCTATTCTGTCTGATATAAATATGAATCCACCTTTCTGACTAGCATTCATATAAATAACGTTTCCAAATGTTTAATCTACTTAAATCACTCTATTTGAAATGAGTTTCTTGTCAGCAGTATATAGGTAATGCTTACTATTTTATCCAACCCCTTAATAGTCTCTTAACAGTGTGTGTAGACCATTTTGGCTGACTCTAATAATTGACATATTTGAATTTAACTTCTAATTCTTCCATTGCATTATTTGTTTTTGGTTTGTTCCCTCCAATTTCCTTATCTGTTTCTTCATTCCTGTCTTTTCTTAGGGGGCATTATTCAAGCATTTTTAGTATTATCTGTTATTTCTTACTACTTTTCTTAATAGAGATTAGTTTTTCAAACTGGCTGTTCTAGGGTTTGCTGTATACAGGCTTCATTCTTCCTAGTTTAGTTGAAAATTGTTACTTAGAGAACTGGCAATACTTCTGTCTCTTCACGTGATTTATCACCGACATTATACTACATACATTAAAAACCTCATCAGACAAAGATCTGACAAAGACAATCTTTTACTCTTAACACACAGATTTGAAAGAATTCAGAACATAAAGTAACCTATTCCATCTACCCCTGCATTTGCCACTTCCGGTATTTTCCTCACTTCTGGTGTCTAACCTCCCTTCTGCCACCCTTCCCTTCTGTCTAGTGATTTTTGGAAAGAATTCTACAGTCCCGCCAGCCATACGTTTTCTTAGCTTTCCTTTGGCTGAGCACGTCTTTGGGCTCTCTTTATTCCTGTAGGTATTTTCTTTGGAAATGCATTTCTGGGCAGATGATTCTCTCCTTTTGGCCCTTGAGCAACGCTGTTGCCGCCTACACCTTGTGCCCAGGGTTTCAGATGAGAAAACCACACCTTTAGAATCGCTTGTCTCCTACAGGTCACTTCTGGCTGCTTTCCAAAAAAAATTTTTTTTAATTTATAATAGTTTATTGTCAAATTGGTTCCCATATAACACCCAGTGCTTCTCCCCACAAGTGCCCCCCTCCATGACCATCACCCCCTACCCCCCCCTTCAGCCCTCGGTTCATTCTCAGTATTCAGTAGTCTCTCATGGTTTGTGTCCCTCTCTCTCCCCAACTCTCTTTCTCTCTTCCCCTC
Source organism: Suricata suricatta (assembly GCF_006229205.1). NCBI lineage: Eukaryota > Metazoa > Chordata > Mammalia > Carnivora > Herpestidae > Suricata > Suricata suricatta. The sequence goes on from NC_043709.1 coordinate 2,181,388, forward strand.
CCCCTGGTCCTCCATTAGGTTTCTCCTGTTCTCCTGTTACACCTATGAGTGCAAACAAATGGTATCTGTCCTTCTCCGCCTGACTTATTTCACTTAGCATGACACCCTCAAGGTCCATCCATGTTGCTACAAATGGCCAGATTTCATTCTTTCTCATTGCCATGTAGGACTCCATTGTAAAGACCCTAAATGTCCATCACCTGATGAATGGATCAAGAAGATGCTTTCAAAATTTTATGTGTGTCTAGTCTGCATCGTTTGATTGTGACATATTTGGGCATGGATTTCTTTGGGTTTATTCTCTTTGGGGTTTGCCAAGCTTCTCGATTCTGTTGGTTTACACAGTTTTCTAAATTTAGAAAATTTTAATCAATATTTTTTTCAGTGACACGCTTTCCCCTCTCCTTGATTTCGATGACACAGATGGTAAGCTTTTTGTTATTGTCCCAGAGGTGGCCTGAGGCTCAGTCCGTGTTCCAAACCTTTTGCTCTTTGGTTTGGGTTGGATAATTTCCATTGATCTGTCTTTGAGTTTAGTGGCTGCTCCCTGTCACCCTCTTTCTGCTCCTGAGTCTTTCTGCGAGTCTTTGTTTTTTAATTTTATGTACTTTCTATCAGGACCGAAATTTCCATTTTCCAATTTTGGATGGCTTTCAAACGTGTTTGTGACCGCTTACCTCCTCCCAGGAGAGCTGAGATCCTCCCGGTCCCTCGGACACTAAGCGGTTTGTGACGGCAGCCTGGACAGCGGATGTGTGCGCTGTGGGCTCGGCGCTCGTCTATACCCGGTGGAGAAGGTCATGTTATTGTGCAGTTGTGCAGACAGCTGACCTGCTTCTCTCTGGCCACACTTTGCATTTTGCCTCCTGGGCTGCCTGCGGCGTGTGGTCAGTTCACTCTTCTGAGTCTCAGCGATTCCCATCACATCGAACCCACGCGTGGTCACTCCGTGGCCGACCTGAGGTCTGGTCTGTGGTCTCAGTCCTCGGAATGTTCGGAATGCTCTAGCGGGCCACATCCACGTGTGCACAGAGGTGCTGAGCCCAAGAATTCACAAGCATCCCTACGGGGTCCCTGTCCCAAGTTCTTGGGCCAGAAAGCTGAGCCGTCAATCACCTGCTTGCTGCACATGGCTGCCGCCACACGCTCACCCGTGGTCCGGCCGCCTGGGGGCAGAGAAGGAAAAGCTGCACGTGGTGTCGGTGTTCCCCTCACAGGACCCCAGGTCTACAGCATGGGGAGGTGGACCACCCCACTCCCAAAGCTGCGGTCCCTGTGGACCCTCGTTTCTGGCTGCTGGCCCTGCCTGCGAGTCACTGGCTAAGAGACGGGCATGGGAGTCCGGAGAATTTAAAAATAGGGAAGAAATGGGGGGATTTCTGAATTTCTTCTGTGTTAGGGGGTCACTCTCCCGATCACATGGGTGACTATAATGGGAGTGTCTGCTCCTGCCCGTTTCTGGGTTTCTAGTGCCTTAACACTGAGCCCGAGGAGACCAGAGTGGGGGAAACCGTGGGCTTTGGTCACCCCTGCAGGTCCTTCAGGAAGCATCCGCTGAAGGTGAGCACACCTTCCGGGGTCTGGAGATCATGTCCCCATACATCCTATGCCTCGTCCACGGTGCACCCAGCGCACAGGCAAGGAGGGGGTGCTCGGTGCAACGACCTGGACCCGCAGCCGAGTCGGTTCTGTGTCAGGCACGTTGACAAGACTTCACTTAAGCATCTTCTGTCCCGTCCTCGTGGTGGTGGCGTCCGCTCCAACCAGGGCCATGCACCTGCTCCTGGTGTCATCGGGCGGCACGTCTCGATGGCATTTTCCACATGTTTCCCTTGTAGCATTAAACAATATACCCGTGTAGTTTTATTGATTTTGATCTGGAAACATTTCCGAACACTTTTAGCAGAATTCTTGCTCTGTGCGTCCCAGACCCAAGAGTCTGGTAATAAGCCGGAAAAAAATAAAAAATGGATTTACTTTTCTTTTAAGAAAATCAATAAATCACAGGAGATGAATTTGATTTTTTAAAAACGCGAGGAATGGGGGTGTCTGCCTCATGATAACATGCAGCGTTGGAAGAAGAAACGGTGACTGAGGGTGAGTGGGAGGAGCCCTGTGGGGCCCGCGGGGGCGGCAGCCCGAGCTCAGAAGGCACATTCCAGAGGACTGGTGGCCGTGGCCTCAAGCCCGGGTGGGGCCCCGCGTCCTGCCAGCCTGGCCGGACCACACCTTCTCCCCAGTCCCTCCATGTTCGTCCCTGCCTTTCTCAGGGGTTCCTCAGCCAGGCACCCCTCCACTCCCTAAAGACACACTCACCCATGTGGGCCCGGTACACCTGCCCCCCCAGGGCACCTGCCTAGACCGGGTGGGCACACAGTGACCCTTTGCCGACAAGATCCTAGAGAGCAAGCGTGATTGAGGTTCCCGCTATCCACTGGCCTGTGCCTCGGCCACCACAGGTCTGGCGGACGCAGATCATCTGCAAACGGCATCAAGCCTCCCCCCTCTTCGGTTGTCGGGACCCCCGTCGTCATCGGGGCTGGGCTGCAGCAGGAAAACAAGGCGTTTACAGGCTGGAGTGGGCAGGGATGGGCTCACAGTGGCTGGGATGCAGAAGGGAAGGTGGAGGGAGCCGGGGGTGGGAAAAGCAAATGTACATGGAGCGTGTCTGACATGCAGGTGCACGTGTGGGGAACATGTGCACGTGTGCGGGCAGACGGTGGGCAGACATGCGAAGGAAGAGGGCAACTGGTGCTCCAAAGAAATCATCAATCTGGGGGTGTCTGGGGGTGTCCGCAGATTAAATGTCTGACTTCGGCTCAGGTCATGATCTCACGGTTTGTGGGATCGAGCCCCACGTCAGGCTCTGTGCTGGGGGGAGTTTATCATGTATCACAGGGTGGTCACCAAAGTCACAGTTAGATGAGACTTCTCACCCCCCACCCACGTGCATCACACACACACACACACACACACACACAGACACACACACACACCAAGAAACAGCACATGTTGGCAACAATGTATCTGGCTGGTGGGGATCCGCAAGGGCAGCCGCTGTGGGCATCCTGGGAATGATCAACACAGAGTCACCGTGTGACCCAGAAATCACACTACTATATATGTGTCTCCACCCCCGAGAACTGAAAACATATGCCCCCATCAAGACTTACACACAAACACTGCGGGCAGCCTTACGCACAGCAGCCACAGAGCGGGCGGGGCCCGAACGCCCATGACCTGATGAACAGGTGCAGAAACGCGGCCCCTCCTTCCAGGGCCGTCCTGCCGCAGAAGCGCGAGAGCCCTGACGCAGCGCGGGCCACCCCGGCGGCAGCGAGCGCTACGAGATGACAGACACGGAGGCCACGTGATGAGCGATCCCACGTGTATGAGGAGGCCACGAGACGGGGCAGGTCAGCGGGCGACAGGAGCCGGCGGAGGGGAGGGTGGGGGGTGGCCGTGGATAAGTGTGGTTACTTTCCGGGCTGGTGGGAATGTTCTGGAGGGAGACGGTGCTAATGGCTGTAAACCCTTGTGAATGTACCAGGGCCCCGAATTCCGTGCTTCAAAATGGGGGCTTCTGTGGCGTGTGAGTGAGATATCAGTGCTGTTAGAGCCAAAACCGGCAGGAGGTGAGGGAGTCCTCGCTGAGGAGGGGCAGGTGTCTAAGGGAAGTGCCTTTCCCAGCAGAGGACCTAGAAGGACTAAGGCACTGGGGCGGGAATGGGCCTGGCGGATCCTGAAGAGCAGGGAGGGGGAGGGGTGTGCAGGGGGAGGCAGTGAGGGTCAGGGTGCAGGCACCGAGCCTCAGGGACGGGAGCCGGCTCTGAGCAACACCGAGGGGGAGGGGAGGGCGTGGGGGGAAGTGCTGACCCCTGAAAGTGGGATCCAGGGGCAGGAGAGGGTGTTCCGGGACCCCAGGACAGGGGAGAGGGCCGGCGGAGGGGACAGCGGAGCCTCACGGGGCCCAGAACCCGTGCAGGTCAGTCCTGGAGGCTGGAAGGCAGGAGGGACGGCGCGGGCACTGGCGGTCGGGGTGAAGCAGGAGGAGGACTCACCAGAAGTGCTCTCACCGATGCCGCGCTCACGCGATCCTGCCGGGGCTGCGCTCACGGGATCCTGCTGGCGGACGTGTGGGCGCCACCGGGGGGCCTTGGCCTGTGCACGTGGCCACGAGCTCCATCCCCACCTCCTTCGACGGGGACTGAAAGCCGAACAGCCGTGCCCCTGTGTGCGGGCATTCTGGAAGCCGTGATGGCGGTGGGCGGGCTCCCGCGGAGGACCCACCCCGCGACGTCATCTGTGCCCCGCGGCGCTTGTCCGTCTCCTAAGAAAGACACGGGCTCTGTCCCTGCCGCGAGCGCAGCTGGTGGGGCGTGTGAGGACCGAGCAGTGGAAGGAGACGCCCATCTGCACAGGGCGTGGGCTCGGCCGGCAGTGACTGGCAACGGCGGCAGTGATGGTGGCAGACGCGTTGACACCTGGCCCCTGTTGTCCACCCATCTCTTTTCTAGAAGCCTCCATCCTGGGTGACCACCGCAGACGGTCTTCTGGGGAACTAGGCTCCAGAGGACAGAGGCACCTGCCCCGAGAGTCCGAGCCTCTGGAGGACCGGCCGAGGCCGGCCCTGCTGGGGACGAGACCAGGCCTCACAGAGCTGCACCGCCCGCCATCCACCCTAATCGGTGCCGCCCGGGCACCCACAGCTGAGCACCGGGCCATGCGGGGCGGGGCGGGGGGCGGGGCTAGAACCACGCACAAAGAGCGCACATCCAAGAGCCACGTGTGAGAACTAAAAAGGGTTGTTTTTAAGTCACCGTGTCTGGGGCTGGCTTGTTACACGCCTACCGCTGACTGACGGGATGTTGGCAAAGGAGGGTTGTAGACGCACGAACGAGCTGGACTCGGTCTGAATCCCCTGGAAACCCGCTCTGTGGGGACGCCGCCCGGACCCGTGTTTTATGTTCCGTAGATGTTTGCTGAGGGAGCGAAGGAAACACCCAAGGGAGATACAGAAGCCCGATCCCGTTGCCTCACATGGTCTCATGTTCAAACAAGGTCTTCTGGTAAATTAGGCCCCAGCACCTGGTGGATCATCCAGTTACGAGCACGTTGGTTCCGGAAGGAACCGGGCACTCGTGGGGCCAGGGAGCCGTGCTCTCCCTCCAGCGCTGGGGACGGGCCCTCGGGAAGTCATGTCACCGGGGACGGTGAGCCAGCCAGCCGCCCATCAGATCAGAGAGAGCTAGCTGTGTTTCTTCCTTTTAATGTTGTTTTCAGTGTCTTGATTTTGACGGAGAGCAAGAGCGAGCAGGGAAGGGGCAGAGAGAAAGTCCTAGGCAGGCTCCACACCTTCAGCACGGAGCCCGACACGGGGCTTGAACTCATGAACCGTGAGATCATGACCTAAGCTGAAACCAGCGCCCCCCGACCCCCGCGAGCCCGCCCGGCAGGACCCGGCGGGTCTGTCCTCCCGTGCTCCCAGCCGCTGACCTTCCAGGGACTGGGCGCGAGCCTGCCTGGCAGGAGACGCGGCATAAAGGCTAACCAGAGCCTCCTCGGGGCCACACGTGTGAGCCCTGCGGGCCACATCGTCACCCACGGAAGTGAGTCCTCCTGTCCCCGGGGTGTCCTCTCTCACTCGGCTGGACATCATCACGGGGGAGCCGCTCCGGTTCGGCCTGACAGGGGCGGCGGAGACAGTCCTGAATCTTACGTAAGAGTCCTGATTGGTCCGCGTGGCCTGTTTTCAGATGCATCTGACGGTAACTGCCCGGAAAGGGAGCCGCGCAGACAGCAACGGGCTGACTTGAAGATGGGGTTTAAAGACACATGTCTCCTCAGATGTCAGGATGTGCCAGGCGCTTGGTATCAAGGGGCTATCTCCTCTTTGCTTCCCCTCCATCTGCCTGAGAGCGAAATCCCTCTTTCAATCCACAACCTCTGAGCTCCTGGCTGCCGTCCCCACCCCACGACCTCCTCCCAGCAAGAAGGGCTCTGTGGACAGAAAGGTGATACCTGGTACGTAAAATTGAGACCAGAGATTCTCAAAGCTGGCAGTCCATGGAGACGCCCTCCCGGCCGCCCCCGGAGACCCGCCATGACCGCGGGATGCACAGTAGGACTCATTCTCCAGCTCAGCGTGTGGTCAGGCATGCTCCATCTTTTCCAGGTCGTCCACGCAGCTCCGAACTAACTCTCATGCTCACACCCCCACTTATAGTGTGCGGATTGCATCTTGCCTTCAGAGATCACCTCTACTCTGGGGACCCACAGTCATGTCTCCAGCTCAGACCCCCCCAAGCCCAGGGTTCTATGACAGTGGGTCCACCTGGCTGTGATCTCCCTGGGATGACACGCGGCCACCTGAGACTCACCTGGATGACCGGAGGCTCTCAACCCGTTTCCCCCAAACTGTTTCACCACAGCAGTAAAAGGAAATCCATCCCATCCACCCAGAGGCTCACACTGAAACCCTGGCATCAACGGTAACTCCTTTCACACCCAAGACCATTGGCAAGTACTGTTGACGCCCGCTTCCTGATGGATCCAGAATCTTCCACCTGTAACTCAGTCTTTGCTGCCTCAGTCAGGCTGCCACATCTCCTCCCGAACCACTGCCTGACTCTCCGGCCTGGCTTCCTATGGTCCTTTCTGGGCAGACCAGCTGCCTTTCTAACGAGTAGAAGTCAGGCCACGTCTCCAGCAGGAAAGGGTCCCCTTCAAGACACATACAGACGCTTTCAGACAGTTCACCCTGAGCTGAGAAATCAGGTCCCTGAGCCCCCCCTCTTGTTCCCCCACGTTTTCTGGCAATAACATTACGGAGCAACTGACCGATGTCATTCTATCCCTTAGTTTCCCCAAAAGTGCTTGAGAGCAGATACAGAGGCACCAGCTCCTTGCCTGGGGACCGGAACCCCAAGGACAAGGGCTGCGCAGCTCAGGAGATGCTGAGGGAAAGATGACAGGTCCTCCTTCCTTCCCTTTTCTGTTCTGTTCCGGCCCCTGGTGGGTCGGCTAAGACCCTCCTGAGGCGGGGAGGGCAGCCTGATTGGCACTTCTGCCTTTCACACGCTAATCTCTTCTGAAAACACAGACACATTCGGAAGAGAGGTTGAACCACATACCTGGTGTCCAGGATCCAGTCAAGTCGACACATAAAGTAAACCACCGTTCCGTCTCCGACTCAAGATCAAGTCGTGAGCATTGCCGGGAAGGCCGTCCAGTGGGCCCGATATGTCTATTGGTTTTTAAATGAGCTCTAGCCACGCATGTGAAAATTCTAGAGATTCCGTATAATGTTATATCCCCTGGAAAGGGGTCACTTTATCCTGCCTCACCGCCACTGTGATGGAGGCAGAACCCTTGGCCTGATTCGAGGCTGAAGTCCAAGCTCTTTATCACTGAGGAGACCCCTGATGCCTCCAGCACCCTTAGGTTGTAGACCTTCAAGGTCAGCCGACAGCCTGGGGCGTCTGTCGGGACCTTCACTCGGGAAGTGTCCTCAACACCCGGTTCCAACTGTCAACACGGCGTGACCTGTTCAGCCCTCAGCGCTTCTGCGGCTGCCCCTCTGCCACTTAACGCTGGGCGACGGTCCTGAGGGAAAATCCTCCCAAGTGTCAGTGACACTTGTCTAAACATCCATTATCTCTGGCACCCGAGCCCCTCAGATCGGTCTGTCCAACACCTTCCAACATCTTTCTTTTCAATTTCATCCATATTTTCAAGCTTGCCTGGGGGAAGGGATGCTGTCCTGTCATAGCTGCAGGTGGACTCTGCCTCCCCTCCCCCGACCCGGGTCTGTGATGGTGAAACCAGGGGCGGGGAAGTGATTTGGCTCAGAGAATCCTGCACAGGAGGGTGTTCAGTAACAACCAAAATAGGATTAAAACACTTTTTTAGTGTTTATTATTTATTTTTGAGAGAGAGAGACAGCGTGAGCAGGGGAGGGTCAGAGAGAGAGGGAGACACAGAATCTGAAGGCAGGCTGTCAGCACAGAGCCCGACACGGGGCTCAGATCCACAAACCATGAAATCAAGACCTGAGCCAAAGTCGGACGCTTAATTGACTGAGCCCCCCAGGTGCCCCCAAAACAACTTTTCTAAAAAAACACTATTACAGTGATGATTTATATTAACTTTTAATGACATGACTTCAAAATCAAAACCTCGAATTAAATTTTGCCATTGTCATTTACCTTCATGCAGACAGGAGATACTGATTTTTCCAGCTTGCATGGTAGTTGGATCTCTCATTGTGGTTTAAGACATCGGCGTTCTGATTTGCACAGCTATTTGTAAGTTTGGTGGGGATTATAATAACATCAGTCATGATAATTACTACAACAGTAATAAAACCAACATGTATTAGCCAATTATCACATGTCAAGTTTACATCTCAATATTTTTTCCCAATTAGCTAGCGCCCTCCTCACAGCAACCTCGGTGTAGATCCTGCAGTTACCCCCATTTCACAGGTAAAGAAGACGAGGCACAGAGAAGTTAAGAAGTACCCTTAAAGCCACACAGCTAGTCATGAGCAGAGCCAGGACCTGGTCTGAGGCAATCTGACTCCGAGTCCTCATTCTTACCGGGGCTCTGCTGCCTCTCCTGGGTCATCAGACAGCCCCAGGATGACGCCTCAGGACGCACTGAAGAGATTTGGGTTTTGAAATATGGCCTTGGGCCCTCTGGGAGGTCCCACACGGGAGAGTCACATATGGTCCTGTTTTAAGTCCTCAAATATGAAACCAACAGTACACACTAACCACTCTCACATATAATTGTGGTCTTAAACTCTAAAGCTAAAGAGAACAAGAGTTATCGAGGGTCCCTGTCCCTGCGGAGCTTACCATCCATACAGAGAGAAGGCGTCTACCAAAACTGACCCCACAGCTTTCCATGGCATCGTCTTCAGTACAAGGTGACAGAAAGGGCCATGTCAGAGGGTCCGTCTTGACCTGAGGCCAGACATGGCTTTCTGGAGGGGACATTACAACTGAGTCCTGTTCCAGGGGTGAAGAGTGGCAGGGTCCTTTACAAGCAGGTGGCTGGCATGCACAGGGGTGGGGGTGGGTGGGAGGAGCCACTCGGTCAGAGAAAGGGAAGGTCAGTCTGGAGGAAAACCCAGAACAAAGTGGAAGAGCGTTCAGTTGGGGCCAGATTACGAATTTGAAATTTAACTGAGAAGCAATGGGAGGCCCTGAAGGGATCATAGCGTGGTCAGAGTTGTTCAACTGGATTTCTTTAGAGGTCATTCTGGCTGTTGTGTGGCAAGTACACTGGGGGAGACAGGAGCTGAGGCAGTAAACGTGATCAGGAGCCCAGGTGAGGAGCCCTGGAGGCGAGACCAGGCAGTGGCAGCGGCGGGCAAAGAGAGAAAGAAGGACTCAGCAGGAGTGAAGAAGCAAGCCTGGCGGGGCTGGCGACCGAGTCTGGGGCTCGTGGCACGTCGGCTGTGGAAGGCACGCTCTGGCTGGTTGCATAAGCGGCCGGGCGGCTGGGGGTCTTCTCTCGGGAAGCACAGGTTGAAAGGAGGTTCCTGAGACACGTTTTTGACAGACTGGGCCAAACTGCTCTTGGGAGATGGTCCAGTGGGGCTTCGGGCCGCTGCGGCCACGCGGGACTCCGTGGGACACAGCCTGAGTCACAGTGAAGACGGAGCATCTGAGACAACTCTCAGGAAGTGGCCGCGTGCCACTGGAGGCCTGGTGAATCCAGCACGTTCTCTGGTCTTGGCCCAGGGCTGTCGCTCCTCGCCAGCACCCCACCCCCAATATCTTCCTTCTAGTTATTTTGTGTGACTTCCCGGGGGTTTCAGACTTGCCCTCACTGTTTCACCTGCTCTTTCCCTGCAGATCCCAGCTTCCAATCTGCCTCTGGAGTTGGGAATATTTCCCAGTCACCCACTGGTCTCCGCAGCCTCGTGGACGCCCCAAGCCCTGATCACTGTTCCCTTAGGAGACCTCCTAACCTCACCCCTCCAGCCCCGCCCAGGTCCACGTGAACCAGCCTGCCTCCCCTTCCCCGCTCTGTTCTCTGTGCTCAGGGGGGCCCAGCGGGAACAACCGTGGTGTCAGTGTCAGTGCCCCCTGTGCACCTGCACGCCCCACCCCCGTGTCTCCGGGCCCCCCCCCATGGCGGCACAGGAGGCCACACCCCATAGCAGTTCACCTGTCCACCGGCTCATTCGGGCTCGGCGTCAGCCACACTCACTGCGTGTGTGCACCGTGTCCTCCTTATTTTCTGAAGAGTGCTGTCTGCTTGCCAGGTGCTGGATGGGCACGCAGGGGGACGCATCCACACCCCTGTGTGTGCACGTGCAGCCCGGCGACCACCGCTGATCAAAGGGGCGAAACATGACACTTGCCCGGCCTGCCTTAGAAACAACCCCCAGCCTGTCCCAGCTCCTCCCTGGCAAGCGCAGAGCCCACACGCTGGGAAGGGCACACCCCAGGTGGCCAAAGGAGTGCAGGCCCCTGGTGGCCCAGAGAGAAGGTGCCCTGGCCCCGGCCCACCAGCGACCTGGGGTCTCCGATGGGAGCGGCTTGCGTTTCTCTTGTGAGGTGTGCTCAACATCTCTTCACGTGCCTGTTACCACAGCCCAGCCTCGCCCGCCGTCACCCCTGCGCCCCCACCACGCAGCCCTCCGTCCAGCCCAAAGCCCTGGGCCATCAGGGTGCTCTCCAGGGTCTTGTGCCCCCGCCCTCACCCCTGTGCTCACGAGCACGTTAAACTACGAGTCCACACATCACCTCATCGCCTCCCTCAGGAGGCAAAACCCCGGATGGCAAGGCTGTGTCGCCTACACCCTGTCCCTCCAATGTCCGGCTTTTGCCCGAGCGTGCCGTAGAGCACTGTGTGCGCCTTGGGAATCGACGGGGAAATGGACTCATGCCGCTTGCTTGGTCCCACAGCCCCTGCCCACCTGCCCACGACAGGAATCTTTCTTGTGCGATTGGGCCTGTCCCGTCCTTGGCCACTCTGCCGGGACCGAATTACAGGGTCACCTCCCCACCCAGTGCCCGATGGACGTGTGCCAGGGACCCGTGCCAGGTCCGCCGTCCGGGCGCCTTCCTCCTGCACACGGCACCCACAGCGAGCGAGAGGGAGCCCGCTCTCCAGCCTCCATGTGGCGAACCCACCGCAGACACAGCTTTGCCTTCTCCCCGGTCACAGGAGGGTAGGTTCAATCCCAGAGACAAGCCAAGATAAAGGTGATGAGGCAGAGTCCAAACGGCAGTGTTTAATCCTGGCCGCCACCCTGTCCTGTCCTCTCCAGGGGCCGCCCTGCCCTGTCCCTCCAGGGGCCACCCTGTCCTGTCCTGTCCTCTCCAGGGGCCGCCATCCCGTCCTGTCCTCTCCAGGGGCCACCCCATCCTGTCCCTCCAGGGGCTGCCCTGGCCTGTCCCTCCAGGGGCCGCCCCGTCCTGTCCCTACAGGGACCCAGGGGAGTGAGTCCCTCACCTCCCCTTCCGGAGTTTTCTCCTGGCATCCATCTTAAGAATTTCTACGGACGGGGCACCTGGGTGGCTCAGTCAGTTGAACATCTGACTTCAGCTGAGTCATGACTTCATGGTTCATGCATTCGAGCCCCACAGGGGGTTCTGACACTGACAGTGCAGAGCCTGCTTCACATCCTCTGCCCCCTACCTCCTCCGCCCCATCTCCCCCCTGCTCATGGTCTCTCTCTCTCTCAAAAATAAATTAAAAACATTAAAAAAAAAGAATTTCTATGGAAATACAAGTGCAGATAGATAGATGGCCGGTAGGAAGATACTTCCACACGTTGCTTTTAAGCAGCCTCAACCCTTTCAAACAATGACGTGAGGCTTCTCACGTGTGTGTGCACTCGTGGACCGTAGCGTTAACACATGAAAGCCACAGCCCGCTTTCGGAGAGCAGACCTATCCCACACATCCTCTGCAGTCATAACGTAATTATTTGTAAAATGCACCGTGTGCACAGCGTAAATTCAACTATTTCTTAACACAGATATGTAGATTTAGGGATCCCACATCTCTCCAAGTCCAAGGCTTACGGGGAAGACTCCTCCCTGGTTTCACTCACTCTCTGACCCGTGTTCCGGAAGGAAGCAGGAGCCTGCTGGCTTCCGCACAAGGCCCAGCGAACAGAAGCCTTCCAGAACTTGGCGGCGGATTCCCCACCCGCTTGCCACAGGCGGTTTTCGCGTCCTGACGCTGCCGGATCCCGCTTCTCCGTGAAGGAAGGCACGTTGTTTGAAGTTAGTCAAACTCGACGAACGTTTGCGGAATTTGCACAAAGGCCTCGTAAAAAACATTCAATCACGTTTTGTTCAAGTTAGCAAGCATCGGTTTATTCAGTCGTGCACCTCCAGCATCAATGATGAGTGACTCCCAAACGGCCCTGCATTTCCTGAAGGCCCCTCGGGTGGCTGGAAACGTCCTCCACCCACACCGACTTCCAGGTGCCGCCCACCGCGCCTGCAGAGCGCCTGGTCCCGGGCTACGTCAGCCTCCCGCTTCCGTAAACGTCAGGCGTGCAAATTCACCCGCGCGATACTTAGTTTAGCCAAGAAAAGGTGTTTTCTCCGAGCAAATAAGAGAGAACAACACAGATATGAAATGTATCAATAGTGGTGATTTTTTTCCCAACATTTTTGAGAGCCTGGAAATGGAAAAGAGAAAATCATGAAACTGCCCACACATTTCCCCGGTAATTAGCTTATCTTCATGGAAGCACCAACTCCGTGAAGAACTGCACCACAGAGAGCATCTCTCTGGGCAGCTTCCTCCACGCGCCACCGCAGAGGGGACGCGCCTCCGTCAGGTGACCCGGCGCCTGAAGTCCAAGCACACGCGTGTGTGGCGGCTCCAGCCAGAAATTCTCAAGCGTGCTCATAATCTAATCAGTTTCTAGGCTTTACTTTTCTTATTTTAAAAAAGCCATTTTGGCCTAAAAAGCCTAATAAAATAACACCATAAGAATTAGAAGCAGGAGGGACCTTAGTGAATTCTTACTCCAGATAAAATCCTACTGCTTGGAAGGACTCTGATGCCCTAAAATACTACACAACAGTTTGTATCAGGTTCTCTGTGTCAATGACCGAATTCCTTGCGTACTTCTAAGGTCTACTGAGACCTTAAACAATTCAGTAGGCACAGAGCACTCAGCTGGTGGAGGCTGCAGAGGTATCTTTCAGTTGCGACTTTCAGCCACAATCAGGAGACTTTCGGTGAAATCGATGACCTTCCGTACTGTGGGTGGGCTTCATCTAATCAGCTGAAGGCTGGGAGTGTGTGAAAGCGAGGAGACCAGCTCAGACTCAGGAGACAGGACACGAGCCGCAGCCGCAGCCCCCAGCCAGGCTCTCTCTGGAGCAAGGGAGCACCGTCCAGGCGGGAGGCCGGAGGGAAGGCTGGCGCCAGGCCCGGCACGACAGGCTAGGAAGACACAGATTCAAAGGGCAAGGGCTCCAGAGCGGCCCGGACCTCGGTCCTGCCCTGAGCTGCCATGTGGCAGTCAGCGGTGCAGGAGAAGAAAGCACACGGTCTTGTGGGCCTGTTCCCACCACTGCGAAGAGGCGGTCCGTGCTCCAGGCGGGCAATGAGGCCAGCCTGCTGCTCCTCCTGGTTCCTCCGCCAACGTCCCCTCTAATCCCCTGTGTGGACAAAAGTGTGTTATTTCCCCCTCAGGTACACTAACGGTGCTCAAGGAACTGAAAGGGAAAGGCTGGACTCCTTTGTCAGACGGAAGCCTTCAATCCCGCCTTCCGCTCTGGGCCCGGTTTCTGGGCGGAGAGCGCAGCAAGGCTGGCAGGGAGAGGCCCGCCCTGCCCCGCGGTGCTGGTGCAGGTGCAGCTCGGAGACCACCCTCCGTCTGGGACTCGGGCCAACGCCCCCTGCCTCTGCCCAGGGCTGGGGAGCAAGGCTGCAGCTCAGAAACAGTTCTGGGATCCAACGGGGCCTGTAGGGTGCAGTGTATGTGCTTGTGTGTGTATGCAAGCACATGTGTGTGCATATGTGTGAGTGACACATGTGTGTGGTGTGCATGTGTATACACATGTTGCATGTGTGTGTCTCTGCTTGTGTGTGCGTGCGCACATGTGTGTATGTGTATATGTTTATGTGAATGCATGTTTGCATGTGTGCATGTGTACATGTGTGCACATGTGTGTATATGGTTGTGTGCGTGTTTGCACAAGTATATGTGTGCATGTGTCTGCATGCACATGTGTGTGCCATTTGTATGTTTCTGTGTGTATGTGTATGCTTGTGTGCACACGTGCACATGTGCACATGTGTGTATGTTTATGTGTATATTTGCATATGTGTACATGTGCACATGTGTGCACACATGTGTGCATGTGTTTCTGTATGCATGTGTGTGCATGTGTGTATATGTCTATGTGTGTGAATGTTTTCATGTGTGTGTACAGGTACACATGTGTGTACACACACGCATGCCTGTGTGTTTCTGTGTGCATTTGCGTGCATGTGTGTGCATGTGCATATGTGTGTGTTTATGTGTGTATATTTGTACGTGTGCATGTGTGTGCACACACGTGTGTGTTTCTGTGTGTGTATGCGCATGTGTGTTGGTGTGTGCCTGTGGCGTATGCATGTGTGTGTCCTGAGGGAAAGCTGCCATCTGAGGCGTAAGCTTCCCGCGGAGACGCGGCGGTGGGGACTCCCAAGCTCCCATAAATCACAGGTAATGGGAACGGGGAAAAGCACGGGAAGGGCATCTGGGTGGATAAACAAGCAATGGCAGTACGTAAACCGCCAGACGAGGAAACACAGGAGGTGGGAGGGAGGAGGGCAGGCGGGAGGGAGGAGGGAAGACAGAAGGAGTGAAGGACCAAACTGACGCCATGACAGGCTTCAGATAAGCCTCAGAAACTAGAAGGCCTAAGTTTCTGTTTCCCCAGGTGAGACTCAGCAGCAACAGAGAGAAAACAACCCACCTGCTGCCCCAGCAGATCCCACCACCGGCCCGGACCAATATTCCCGGAGCCCACTGAGTTTTAAATTAGCCAATCACCCTGCACCAAGCCAACACCTGCCGATGTGTCGACCAATCATCTTGTAATCCCTGCCCTTCACCCCCCCCCCCCCACGGTAATAAAAACCCTGCTCCATTGATGGTCGGGGCTCTCAGCAGGGATCCACTGCGTTGGTGAGGTCTGAGAGACCGAGCTTAAGCCCAAATAAATGCCCTTTGCTTCTGCCTACGTGACCCGGACTCCTGGTGGTCTTTGGGGGAATCCACGATCTCGGCGTAACAGGAGGAGGGCAGGTGCGGGGGAGGAGGGAAACGCGGCTCTCTTCCTGGGCGTGGATGTGATTGAACCTTAGTCAGCCGAGCAGGAAATGAGGAAAGACACCTGTAAGTTCCTGGGGGATTTTCCTACTTCTCCACCAGAGGCGCTGGGGGGCTGGACTCTCATGCACACGTGTGCCCGCACACAGGCACGTTCACACTCACACACACGCACGGCTCCCCATGCAAAGCATCCCCTTCCCCCAGGGGACAAATCCTGGCCATCCCCCCAGGCTGCCCTTCACAGGGCCGCCATACACACAGCTTGGTCTTGCACAGAATCCAGGGCCCCCCCGAGCCACAGGCTAGGCCTCGATGTGGGGGGCAGAGGTGCGGCTGGCCTGGTGCAGGGGCTGCGGGCTGGGAGATCCGGAGCCCTCAGGCCGGTGGGCACTGACCCCACTGCACCCCAAGTGTCAGCTCAGGGCCTGGCCCATGGGAGCTGCTCAGGACAGACCTGCTCCCGAGCAGCTGGCAGGAGGGAAGCCGGCCCAGTGATGAGTGGTGAGGGTGGCAAGGACGGGAGTGGTGGGAGCAAGCCGCAGAGGCGGCATGCGCAGGGAACCACCAGCAGACGGTTCCGGAAGAGACCAAGCTGAACTGCTGGCGGAGCAGGAGGTGGGTGCCACGGGAGGCTGAGCCGGCCACGGTGCTGGGGAGGGGGTTGCGTCAGCCCTGGGAAGTGGCCGGACCTTTTCACGTTCCTGAAAAGCTGCCGCAGGAGACTGCGCTGGACTTGGCGAGCCCAGACTCACGATTCAGGAAGAGCCAGGAGGCTGAGAGCAGGGACCCAGCAGGGAGTGGGGGGGCAGGAGAGAAGGAGCTTCCAGAAGTGGGGACGGGGCCCCTGCCCGGCACACAGAAAGCCTCCCTGGCAGCAGGTCGGCTGGGCAGAATCTCAGGCATCCGACCAGGGCTCTGCAGTTCGGAAAATCACTCCAGCCTCTGCGGGTCCTCACTGCATCCTGAGCATGACGAGCAGGAGCCCCAACTCTGGGACTCTGATGACAGCCAGGTGGGAGGGAGCTGGGGCATCCAGCCTGCCCGTTTCCTGCCCCACCCACCCACCCCCGTGCCCTGCTGGGACCCTCCTGAAAGGTGACAATCACCCCAGGAGTGACGGAACTCAGCCCCGCATGGGGATTCAGCACCCGGGACAGAGGAACAAGCCTGTGGCCCCGCCCCTGGGGATTTCTGCAGGTGAGGAAGACATTTAAGTACCATGAGGCTTGAGGCTCGCGTTCTGGACGACGCCTGCTCACAGAGAGCCTCGACCTGCTCCGCCCAGCGCGGCCCTCCCAGCGTCTTCCGCTGCACGTGGGATGGATATGCTGAGCCTCAGACACCCCGGCCCGAGCCCACATTCTGTGCTCGAACTTGATTCCACGGGGGGGTTTGTGAGCCGCCCTGGGGTTTGAGAAGCCGCCCTTGCTGCTCCTCACGGCACGCGGGGAGCTCACACACACTTCGGACACCTTCTGCCATCTGCCCGGTCCCTGGGAGGCGGTGCCGCGGGCGCCAGGACAGATGGCACCCTGGCTGCCCCCCACTCGGCCCCCTGCCAGCCATGCGCACACAGACCCGAGCTTCACTGTCGAGTGGGGCGGAGCTACATCACCCCCTGACTGTCAAGGGGGCGGAGCTACGTCACCCCCTGACTGTTGCGTGGGGTGGAGCTACGTCACCCCCCAGCTGTCAAGGGGACGGAGCTACATCACCCCCTGACTGTCGAATGGGGCAGGGCACGTCGCCAGCCAGGACGGCTGTTCGGCGGTGCTCCCGCCGGCACCCAGCAGTGCTTCTTGAGTCTGAATGTCATGACGTCTTACTTTACGACCATCGCTCTTTCCTAGATGAGGCAGCTGGGACTCGGCGAGGGTACACTTCTAGAATGCCATGACCCCGTAGTGGTGGAGTCGGGACTTGAACTCAAGTCCAGCCGCACCCCAACTTGTCAGTAGTTTCTGCTGGACTCTGCCGTTTCCCACAGTGAGGGTCCAGAGCACGAGGCAGCCGTGAGGCATCTCAGAGCCGCCCCCATCTTCTTCCCGTGTCCCCTTCCCAACAGGGGCAGGTTGGCGCTCAGGGCGTGGAAGACGGAAGGGGAGAAAACGCTCACGGCCTTGCTCTAGGGTCTATGTCCATCTTGGACCAGCGCCAAAGCCTGGGGGGCTCTCGCCCAGAAGGAAGGCAACAGCGTCAGGAAATAAAACGATCCGATGGACACCCCTGGGGACCCATTTATTCCCCCCTGAGTCCAGCCAGTAACATAACCTGGCTGTCGCCTGCCTGGGCACCACAGACGTCCTGTCCCTGCCTAGGAAGCTGAGGGCAAGAGACAAACAGGCCACCAGCGAAGCACAGGCACCCCCATGAGCGATGGGTCAAGGGGCGAGGTACCCCGGGGGCCGCCTCGAGCTGTCAGATTTCCAGAGCGGAGACAGCATTGTCTTTATGGAGAGCGGCACCCCGAGCGCCTCCCGCCGGCACGTCTCCTGGAAGCGAGGGGCAGACAATGAAGCGATAAGGAGAGTTCAGTCTGATCGCACCTGAGAGGCTAACCGTCCGCAGTGCATCTCCGCCAGGCCTGCTGGTAACAAGACAGCATCGGAAATCACATAGAACAACATCGGGGCGCGGGCGAGACTCTGCAGCCCAGGGGTTTACAAGACGGCGAGACCTTTGATTTACTGAAAAAGATCAGGAAAATAACTCACCGTGTTCAAGGCAGTCTTTCAAGGGGAAAAACAGACTATTTCTGAATGACAATTGTATTCCTCACCCAGTACGTTTAAAAATACTTTCACACTCTGATGTGGAACAGTTCTGCCCGTGCTGTCGGTAAACGTGGGCCCAGAGGACAGGCCGATGGGCGCCTCTGGGCCCTTCACCTGCTCTGCGGACCCAGCACCTGCACCACGGAGGTCTGTGTGTCCTTTCCTGAAAGCCCACTTTGTGTGCACCTGCAGGGACGTGGGATAAAGATGGACGTGAGTTAATGCCGCCTCCGGCCCCTGGGAGTTTGTGCAAGGTGCACATTTGCATGCGACCTGGGCTCATAGGGAACCCTGTCTCTCCCAGAATCCCAGCTGAGGTCCAAGGTCGTGTGCCCTCCGCCTCGTCCAGCGGTGTGGGGAGGAGACCCAACACACTTCCCCGCCGCTGTGGTTCTGCCCAGGCCACATAGCCAATGAGAGCGGTCTGTTCAAGCTCAACAGTAGACTTTCCTTCAGAAGAAAGGTTGGAAGTGTGTCTGCCACGCTGAGCGCTAGGAGAGGGGAGGGAGCGCCTATCCTGCCAGCCTGAGCCCAGTGACCCTCTACCGAGAACAGGCCGGGGTCACAGTCAGATCCAGAACCACTGAGCCAAGGTCCGTCTCAGGGCCACATGGAAAAAGACTTTTTTTTAAAGTCTGTTTATTTATCTTGAGAGACAGAGATAGTGCAAGTTGGGGAGGGGCAGAGAGATACAGAGAATCCCAGGCAGGCTCCGCACTGTGAGCTCAGAGCCCAATGCGGGGCTTGAACCCACGAACCATGAGATCATGACCTGAGCTGAAACCAAGAGTGGGACACTTAACCGGCTGAGCTCCCAGGCGCCCCTGAGTGGAAAAAGACTCCAACACAATGTCTGCACAAATGCCTGGAAAGTGCAGAGAGAGACACGCACAGACACAGAGAGAACGTTCCGGCTGGGGCGTGCAAAGAGGCGTCTCTGATGTTACCGCCTATTTCCCTTGGTCGCCTCGCCTCGAGAAAGATTAACAATGTCCACCTGAACACCATGACAAAGATGAGCCACCAAACATAGAAACACCTGGCAACGGGCCCAGAACCATCTGGAAACATGCCCCCACCTCCTGCATCCAGGGAGGCTCAGTGCTGGGCCACGGGGACCTGAAGCTCTGCCCAAAACCTCTTGGGCCCACTGTGCACGCACTGCCTGGCCGGGGCTCACACGCCGTCGCTGGGGGCCCCTCACCCTGGCCTGGAACCCGCCGGCCCCACCCCCACCCGGCCCACCTCCCGGGGAGCCTCCCCCAGCCTTTACTGAGGAGTCCAGCACGTAATTCCATTTTCCTCCCCCAGTTTTCCCCCAAAGTAGTTACAGGGATTTGCCCCCAAGTCCAGACTCACCCAGAACTAACAAGTGGCGCCCGGGACCCGTCCTGACCCGGCAGGGACAATGACCCTGTCCTCCCCTCGAGTCCTGGTGCCGGGATGGGGGGCCGAGAAGGAGGGCACAGCCCAGCACCCCCCTGCCGGAGTGACGGCCTAGACGGGCACGAACCCAGCAAAATCGCACTTATTCCGAGGTGAGACTGAGACCCGGTTTCCAGCCGTCGCTCAGCGACTGGAGCCGCGGGGCAGACCCTCAGTCCTGTGCCGCCAGCCCCGGCGCTGCCCTGTCCCTGCGCAGGAGAAAGCAAAGTCCTTCACCCCTCACGGGAGGGCATGGCTCAGAGCGCTGAGGACGGGAACACACACATCCGGGAGTCTCTGAGCACCAACGGAAGATTCTGTTTTCGGAGAGGCCGGAGCGGGAGTCCTCCTGTCCACGCCTCACAGACACACCTGCCGGCCGGCCCGCGGAGGCTCCCGGACGGAGCCGCTGAGAACCAGAGGCCTGAGGGAGGGTCCCGGCGGCCGAGGCCCCCCCCGCCCTTCTCGGCCTGGGCTCTCCCGGATCTGCTCCTGGAAGATTTCCGTCAAACTCCAGTGTGACGGTTACGAAGGCCCCGCTGTGGACAACTCGGTGGCCCAAGTATCCAGACTGATTCAAACAGATTCTCCAGCCGCATGTCCCCGTAAATCACACTCCTATCTAAGGGTGCAAATCAGGACGGCTTAATAGGCCTGTCCGCCACCCCGCCCTCAGGGTCCACACTCTGTGGCCAGACCTTCGGGCTCAGGAAAGACTGACCTGGAGACAGACTTCCTCCTGTCCTTTGTGACGCACCTGCTTCCAGCTTGGCGTCCCACCTCTGCCTGGAAGAGACCTTTCACCCTGGAGTCTGAGCCTCAGCCCATCTTCTGAGGGGCGGGCTGAGCTCCGCCCACCTCCTCTGCCCACCCCATGGGGTGCTGAGCCCCCCTCGGGACCTCCCACACCCCGAGTCCACCTGGGCACCTACCGGGCCCTCCAACGCAAGCACGGCTGATTCCAAAGGTTGACCAGTTCCCAGCAGAGGTAGGTTATTGTTTTCTCTCTACTTTTAATCCCCCCACCACCCCCGGGGGGAAGATCTGAGTCGCTGCGAAGACAGCAGGCTGCCAGCCCCTGTCACAAACGATGGGAGCGGCTCTGACACAGGCGCGGGGTGGGGGTGGAGGGTTGTGGTCCGCATGGCGCCCGAGGCAGACACAGGACCCCCAGTGCCCCCGAGCCTTCCCCCGCGCTGCCAGGAGGCAGTACACCCCCCTCCGCCCCCGGCCTCCGGAAGAGGAGCCCACAAGCCCCTGCCAGGAGGCAGAGCCCGTGGGTGGACGAGCCGGATTTCAAACCCAAACCTGCCGCTTCCAGATCACTGCCCTTCACGTCCAAAGGCCCCAGGCATCTCCACCCGGGCGCTCGGTGATTTTCACAAGGCGGGTCCCTCTTGCCTGCTGGACAGGGTCATGTCATTCTTATTCCCATCTTCTGGGGACTGCCCAGTGCCGGGGTCACACAGACGGGGGGCTCCAGGCATCCCACTGGCGGCCCCCACAATCTCCAGTTCCCTGCGCCCCGCTCTGTGATCCCCAGCCTTGTCCCTCCCCACCCCTCTCCTCCAGGCCACGCCTTCCCAGGGCCTCCCCCTGGGTCCCCGGCCAGGAGCTGACCCTCCCTTCCCGGGTCCCCACCCTGAGCCTCTCAGAGACAACACACTCGCTTTCTGGAGCCCGGATTCCTCGCGTTTCCCCGTCCCCTCCAGGTGGCGAGGGGCAGAGGGCAGGGGTGCCAGTGGGGGTGCGGACTGGGGGCACGGAGGCTGTGCCCGGAAGCTCGCACACCCTGGGCTGGAGCTGGAAGTGGCGGCAGCATCTAAAGGCGGGTCTGCCGTGAAGCGGGTTGTACTTCAACAGCAAGGAGACTGACTCTGTGTGACGCCGCTTTCACCAGGGACAAGCCCGGACACCTGCTTGCGAGGCTCTGAGGGGACTTCCTGTTGGTCCTTTTCAGGAGCCAAGGCCATGCTGGGTTTGCCAGCAGCAGACGGACTCCCTTTTTTTTTTTTCAAATTTTTTTACGTTTATTTATTTTTGAGAGACAGAGAGTGAACAAACAGGGGAGAGACAGAGAAAGACAGACAGACAGAATCCGAAGACAGACCCCAGCTCTGAGCTGTCAGCACAACACAGGGCCCAAACCCACAAACCGTGAGATCATGACCTGAGCTGAAGTCGGACGCTCAACTGACTGAGCCCCCAGGAGCCCCTGACTTCCTGAGTAGGTGAGGCTACTCCACACTGAAGGATCGCACAGGTGCCACCGCCCGCCTCAGACTCTCCCCGCTCAGCTTGGTGCTCCCCGCTGACCCCCGCTGACCCCACCAGGCTGGCTGCACAGCAGCAGCGGACGGTCAGGTGGGGATGGACTGGGGTTGGGCAGGCGCCTTCGGTTCAGGCAGCAGGAGCAGGTGCCCAGCCCCACCAGGTGCCCACCCCCCCACAGCACCAACGCCCAGCATGGTGCCTCCTTGCACTGAGGCCACGCCTGTGGGCTCCCGGCGTTTCACTGACCACCAGCCAGCCCATAAAGGAATAAACTTGAGCCCAGTTGACAAATGGGTCCTTGCAAGATCCTGACGCCACAGCCCGCTCAGGGGTGGCCC
>NC_043709.1:2203613-2251560 GCF_006229205.1 Suricata suricatta
CAGTTCGTGGGTTCGAGCCCTGCGTCGGGCTCTGTGCAGACAGCTCAGAGCCTGGAGCTGCTTCAGATTCTGTGTCTCCCTCTCTCTCTGCCCCTCCCAAGCTCATGCTCTGTCTCTCTCTGCCTCTCAATAATAAATAAAAACGTTAAAATTTTTTTAAATAAATAATGAGAAGAATGTTCTCTCCCCCTCTCTCTTTGCCTCTACCCTGCTCAAGCATGCATGCAGCCAGTGATTCAAAGTGGAGTGAGCTGGGGCATGAATGGGAAGAGAAGGGAGGGAAGAAGCAGAGAAACGGAGGTAAGAACATGTATCTCTTTAAGTCCGTAATAAGGACTTTGACAGGAAGCCCTTGGAGAGCCCGGCACCTTCTGTCCGCCATGCTACCTCGCAGACACAGGCAGCTCCAGCTCCCTCTCGGCGAGGCCTCCCCGGAACCCCATCTGGGGATCCAGCCCCTCCCCAGCAGCACTCCCCCTCTCTCCTCTTGCTCTGTGTCTTCATTAGCAGTTCTCACTCCAAGCCTTCCGTCGTGGGAGGTCCAAGCGGGTGGGGGGTCTCTCTCCTGTCACGCTCTTGGTCCAGGGACTCACTGGGGGGCCTGCACACAGCAGGGGCTGGATGGATGTCTGTGGGATAAAATAAGGACGAAGGAAGAAAGGAGGAAGTTTCCACAGCACTACTGAGCAGGCATTGTATACACATGCGTCTAGATTTCAAGGAAGAATCTGGGGATTTGTGTATGAGGAAATATTTTTTTAACGCTCATCTTTTATCAAGCCCCCTCACTGAACTCTTTTGTTGTGAAAATGTATTTCAGGTGTTCTGCCGTTTTCTTTCATCTGGTGCTTTTTACCAGATAAGAATCTTATCTGAAAAAAAAATCATGGTTTATTTCTCCCTTATTATGTATAAGTCCTTTTCTTGTCATATTGCGTTGGAGAAGATATTCAGAAAAAATGTTGAATAACAGCATATCTTCATATACGTCACTTCTCATTAAAGAGTCTAAATTTCCATTATTCGGTGGGTTGCATACCACGGTTTCTTATAGAATTTCTTATAGAATGCCAAGTTGAGCCATTGCATTTCTCATATCAGATGGTAACATAAGTTAGAAAGTTTGTTGTGGTTATTATAACCATTTTTGCCACTTCCAAACTCAAGGCAGCTTGGCCAAGGAATATTTTGACATGACCGCTTGCTGAAAAATACAGCTAGTTTGCAAAATGCCTAGGTTCCCTCGGCAATTGTGCACTTACATTTCCAACTGGGAAGGAACATTCCTGCTTGGAAGTTGTGGAGCTCACATATTCCTCCAGGAACTCATCTGCAATTAAAACATGTTTTCTATTTTAAAAACTCTAATCAATGCTAAATGTGAAAACTCTTGCTGATGGGGAACTGACAGCTTTCTACGGCAGCTCTTTGGTTGATGTAGGACTCTTTTATTATATTTTTTTCTTATCTAAGTCAAAATTCTCTTCTATAGGACTTCCATTCCACCAAAGTTTCGTGCACTCTAACAGATTCCTGCTCTTTGTGTTCCTCTTGGTTATTTGGTGAGGGTTTTTTTGTACCTCGTGGTTAACCTTCCCAGTTTTTCACATCTTCATGGTTAGTAGGCTCCTAATTAAACACGTGGTTATCGATGCTGGCTAGAGGAGGTAAAATTGACAACTCTACTCTGTAGTCAGGCCATGTTCCATCCCACAGACAGTTTGATTTCCAATATCTCTGGAAAGCAAATTCCACAGATATCCAAGTAGGGATAAGCTCAGCAGAAGCCAGAGGAAGACAACAGAAGAACTAAAGGAAGAGAAGGAGTTAGAGGAACGTGAAGAAGACGGAGAGGAGAGAAAGCAAGGATGGGGGTGAGGAGGAAGGTGTGAGGTTGGATCCGCTGAGAACTAGAGCTGGAGACTGGATTTGCCGTACAAAGGGTTTATGGCACAAATCCCTGGGCAGGGCAAGGGGGAGAGGGCAGCAGAAGGCGACATGATGTGTTCAAACACCTGTGCAGGAGAAAAGGAGGAAGGCTGGACAGAAAGAGTCTCTGGCTGCAGCATGCTTCTAAGAGAGTTCTGGCCAGTCTGACGGTGAGTCCCCCGGCCAAAGTTGTCCATCGAACGAGTCCCTGCCTCACACGCATGGCCCTGAATTAGCACCTCTGTGTTCTGAGCCACTGACCGGGAGCAGCCTGTGAGGGAACATCGAGTCACAGACGGTGGTGCATCCAGAGAGGCACCATCTGGGCCCGGGAGTCAACTATGATGCCCCCACAGGAGATCTGAGGGGCTCACGTTGCATGACTGCCACGATGCAGAAAAAGGGGAAGAGGAAGAAAAACAAAACTTTGGCAAAAAGTGGTATGAATGTATAGAAGGAATCACAAATATGTGTCTTCTTTTCATTCAATTTATTTTATTTAAAAATGCAGTCCTTATACCTTTCTATAAAAGTTTGCCTTCTCACAAAAGAAGCATGTTGGCCCATCATGGCCCATCCTTGTTTTGCAAGACTAACGTCAGAGAACTCAGGTGACACACGTAGGGTTTCGCAGGGAGCTGGTCCCCGTAAGGGTAGGAGCGGCCAAGGGAGCGGCCAAACAGCTCAGGTGGACTTGGGCAGTGAGCTGGGATCCTGCTTCTTCAGGGAGGAGAAAAGAATGGCATTTGCGTTTTAGAGAAACTTTCCTCCCGAGACATTAGCATCATTTTCAAGTGAGGATTTATTGATTCTTCTTCCGCCACTGGAAAAAACAAGATCTCTGGTACTAGACTCTTCCACTGGTGCCAAGAGCAGGGAGGAACTTGGGGTCAAATGAAGCGAGGGCCGCTGTGGCTCGGGGTTGCCTCCGGAGAATGGGGACAGAGGAGCAGCCCTCCTTATGCCACAGAGAGGACTGAAGAGACTCTCAAAGGAAGAGAGCCAGGTCCTTATTTTTATGGGGATCTTTATTGGGGTTGCATAAGACACTAGTCTACAGTTGGCCATACCTTCACAGGGAAATGAATAATAAAAATTGAAAAAAAAAGTAGGCTCATTATAAGTCATGTCAGTCTGTTCCCATTTTATTTTTTCAAAAATTGGAGGTAAAACTTGCATGCAATGAAATGCACGGATCTTGACTGCATAGCTGGAGAAATGTTGGCAGAGGCACACCTATTAAGACTTAGAACACTTTCATCCGCTCAGAGTTTCTTCATGCACCCCTCCCCTCACTCCTGAGAGTGAGTTATGGGTTATGGCTAAGACATCTTGTCTCCTCTAACGTCACAATTAGACTTTTTGTTTTTTCCTAAACCTTTATAATAGTTAGATTTTACATGCAGGACTATAATCTCAACTGTTTGGGGAAAGGGTGTGAACTAGGAGTTGAGGTTTTCTTCCTATATGGATATTCAGTTGTTAGAATACTACTTGTTCAAAAAGACATTTCTTTTCTCCATTGAATTGCTTCGACATCTTGGTCAAAAAACAATTGACTTTATACATGAGAAACTGTCTGGACTTTTTCTTATTTTCCACTGATGAATATACCTAAATATATTCCAACAACACCCAACCACTGTCCTATTTCTTGTAATTTATGGTAAGTGTTCATATCAGTTATTAATCTCTCAACTTGGTTTCTTAAAAAATACTTTATTCTAGCTCCTTTGCATGATAATATAAATTTTAGAGTCATTTATTACTATTTACAAGAGAAAGAGAGACTGGATTTTGAATGTAATTGCATTTAATCTATTCATCAATTTAGAAAGAACTGGCATATTAATAATATTGATCCCCCCACTCTATGGACATGGTATATCTCTGCATTTATGTAGCTCTTCTTTAAGTTTATAAGCCATGTTTGTATCTTTCACATGAAAAAGTGACATGTTTTTGTCAAAGTTATCCTTAAGTATTATATTTGCTTTCACACATCAAATTATTTTTTCAATCACTCCCAATGGATTGCTGCTATTATATAGAAATAAATCCCCACATATGTCAATGTGTTTCCTGTGACCATGCTAAGTGTTCTTAATAATCTGCTAGGTTTTGTTTTTGTGTTTTTTAGATTGCTTAAGAACTTTCCATGTAGACAGTAATGCTGTTTGTGGACATAGATAGCTTTACTTTTTTCTTTGAAATATTTACCCAGTTACATTTTTCTTGTGTCCTGACTCTAGTTCAGACTTCAGAACAGTGTTAGATAGGAGAGATAAAAGCAAGCACTTTTGCCTCGTTCCTGATGTTAGGGTAAGAGCACTCAGTGTTCCACCATTGAATGATGTGGGCTGTACGCCTTTCATAAATGTCCTTCATCTGTTAATGTGGTAAATTTCATTGATTGATTTCTGAATATTAAAAAACATGACATTCTTAAGATAAATCCCATTTAGTCATGGCATATCATACTTTTACATGTGACTGCCTTCTATTAGCTAGTGTCATATTTAGGATTTCTGTGTCTATATTGAGGAGGAATATTTGTCCATAGTTTAGTTTTTTTGTAACATCTTTGTTAGGTTTTAGTATCAGGGCTACACGAGTGTCAGGCAATGACTTGAAACATATTCTTTCCTCCTCTTTATTTTGAGCCGGTGGGAGACGGCTGATATCTCTTCCTCTGACGTTGAAGTCATATCTTCCACTGCCCCGGTGTAGCGTTTTCACTGCGGACAAGGATCCAGTTATGAATTCAATGTTTCTAAAGACATAGGGCTATTCAGATTTTCGATTTCTTCTTAGTTTAGTAAGTTATGCTTCTCCAAGAGATTTGTCCCTTGTATCTAAGTTGTGAAAAGTCCAGCCTCACGGGTCCATGACATTCTCTCCTCGTGCCCTGAACATGTGTAGACCCTGGAGCGAGGTCCTCGCTCTCCCTCCGCACTAGCAATCCGCAGCGTCTGCTCCCTGCTCCCGCCCCCACGTGCTTGTGGGCGCGTCCTTTATTACCTGTCTTGTTGCTAAGGAGGGTTTTACCAACTTCCATAACTTTTTCAAAGAACTTTTTCTTTTCGCTTTGTTAATTTCTTAATTGCAGGTTTTCTATTTCATTTAATTCTGCTCTTTTATCTCATTTTTATTATACTACTTTCTTTGGGATTAATTTGCTCTTGTTTTTCTAGCCTTTTAAGGTAGATCATTAACTTTAAAATTTTTCTTCCCTTCTAATTATGCGTTTAAATTTACAAATTCCTTTCGAAGCATGGTTTTAACCTCGGCTCATAAATTTTGTGATGTACTTTCATTTTCATTTATTTCAAAATATTTTCTAATTTTCACTGTGATTTGTTCTTTGACTTATGGGTTATTTGTAAGTGTGTACTTTAATTGCCAAGTATTTGGGTATTTTACTGTTATGAATTTCTAACTTAATTGTAATGTCTTAATCGGGTTTTGGTACCATGGTTTTGTTAGCATCATAAATGTTTTATAAAGTATTTTCCTTTCCCTTTCATTATATTATGACCAGAGAACATATTCTTTATTATTCCAGTCCTACACAATTTGCAGAGACCTATATTATGCCATAGCATATGGTCTTTCTATTGCGGTGAACTTTTACAGAAGAAAAGAATATGTGTCCTTAAATATTCACTATATAATTGAATAAGGTGTTTTATAAATATTGAATAATGCTTATTGATTTTTTAATCTTCCATATCCTTCATGATTTTGTGTCTATTTGCTCAATCATATGGAAATATGCATGACAAAATTTCTACAGCTGATCTGGATCTATTTCTCCCTTTAGTTTTGCCAACTTCTGCTTCACATGTATAGTTCATACATGATGTGATTATATATGTGATAAATATTAAAGAGTTGTCAAAAACCTAATAGAACAAATAAATGAATTCAGAAAGGTCACAAGATACCATTTCCATATATAAAAATTAATTTTATTTCTCCATCTTAATAGTGACCTAGCTGAAAATGAAATTAAGAAAACTAGCACACTGAAAGCATCAAAAAGAATAAAATCTTCAGAATAAATTTAACAAAAAGTGCTGAACATGTACACCAAAAAACTATAAAGCTGCTGAGAGAGAGTAAAGATATAAATAAGCAAACAGACATCCCATGTTCATGGAGTGGAGGCCTCAGGAATGTTAAGACGGTGACTCCCCCTCAGACTGGCTCACAGACCGAGTGCAATTCCAGATCAAACAATTGCAGGCTCATCTTTTTATTATGCTGTGCTGATCCCAAACATAGACACAGACGTAGGTGTCCCAGAACAGCACAGTGACCTTGAAAAAGAAGCAAGCTGAAGGACATATGCGACCCAGGTTCAGAGTTGACTCAAAACCTACAGGAGCATGTAGTATCTGCATAGGGGTAGACATGCTGGAACAGAACTGAGAGTCCAGAAACAAATCCCAGTGTGTACGTCAACTGATTCTCGAAATAGGAGCCAAGACATTTAAATCAGGAGGAGACAAACTTTCTTCAAGAAATAGTGCTGAAACAATCAGATATATGCAGAAGAGGAGGGAGGAGGAGAAGGGGAGGGGGAGGGGGGAGGAGGGAGGTGGAGAAGGGGAGGGGGAGGAGGAAGGCGAAGGAGGGAGAAAATCTAGGCCCTCACCTCACACGGAATGCAAAATTAACTCCAGATGCGTCATAGACTTGATTGCAATCATTATAACTTTAAAACTTCAGGAAGAAAGCAGAAAATCTTTGTGATCTCTGATGAAGCAAAATTTCTTAAATATGACACCAAACGCGTGAGCCCTGAAAGCGAATTTGATAAATTGGGTTCTATCAAAACTAAAAACGCGTGCTCTTTGAAAGAGGCCATTAAGAAAATCAAAAGACAAACCAGAGTCGGGAAAATATATGCAAATCACATATGTGGTGAAGAGCTTATATCCGGAATTTGTAAAGAATCTTCACGATTCAAAATAATAAGACAAACAACCTGTTTTTTAAAGTGGGCCAAAATCTGAATAGACACTTCACCCATGAAGATATGCACATAGTTTTAAGCACGTAAAAAGACGTGTGTCATTATTAGGCATTAAAAATGCACATTGATGACTGGGGAGTGCGGGAGCCCTTCCCAGGGGCGTCATGGTGACAATCAGTAAGGGACATGCTGCCAGAGACTGGGGCAGAGGGAGACCCCGGCCCCTCACCTGTAACCGCAGGGTCGGTGAAAAGGTACGGCATCCTACAGACTGGCAATCTCTTCGTTAAACATACGTTCACCAGCATCCCAACGATCTCGCATCTCAGTACTGACCCAGGCGAAATGAAAGCAAAGACCTACCCAAAGCTTTCCCGTCAGGGGCTCACCACGGCTTTGGGACAGCCCATGTCCATCACCTGCTGGACAAGCAAAGTGCCATCGCATGGGCAGCGGGGACCACCCAGCGACAGATGCCAGCCAGAGTTCTCTCTCTCGCCTCTGGAAGTTTCCGACTGGAGCATTTCTGGGGAAGCGCCTTCTAGCCAAACCCGCCTCCCGCGGCATCCACTCCGCCCTTGATGCCCTGCAGCCCACTCTCTGTCTCTAGAAGGTTAATTTGGGTCCGTTCCATACCTTCTCTGCCTCCGTGGCCCTTGTTCAGCATATGGATCACAGTTATGACAACTGTTTTAATGCCACGTGCGCCATATGCTAAGGGCCCTCACACTCACGTTCATCAGAGTCAACAAACGGACGCCAATGCACAATCAGTTCCCGGAGCGTAGGCGCGCTCGGGGTCACGTGTCTTTGTACGTCATCTCGTAGGCTCTCGGGGCCACAGCGGGGCCTTCCGTGGGACCGCCACCAGGGAAAAGATTCCCTTGGGCGCCTGGGGGGCTCAGCCGGTTGAGCATCTGACTCTTGGTTTCAGCTCAGGTCATGATCTCACGGTTCATGAGTTTGAGCCCCGCATCAGGCCCCACACTGACAGCGTTGAGCATGCCTGGGCCTCCCTCTCTCTGCCCCTCCCTTGCTCTCTCTCTCAAAATAAATAAACTTTAAAAAGAAAAAAAAGAAAAGAATTCCCTTTCAGCAGAGAATTTTGAACATGAAGCACCGGCCTGTCCATGGTCCACATCCGGAGGACCTAAATCTGTCCGGTTCAAGCACACATCCGTTCCCCTACAAAACACACTGTGAACACCGACTGCGTATCCCGGGCTGTGAAGACTGGGGAGAGGTCAGCTGTAGCGAACACGCGCGGAGGAAGGGCACTGGACAGGGCCCTGGACGTGGACCAGGGGGTTCAGGAAAGAGTGACAGAAAGGCCCATGGGGGGTGAGCCAGTCCTCAGCAGTGGACGCAGCATGAGTACCGCCCCGCCCCCAGGCTGGAGACATGGGGCGGGGTCTCAACGGGCTGACCAGTCCTGCTTCCCTGGAGGTGGTCTGCGGGGTCCCAGACTGGCAGCCGCAGCCCACGGGGAGAGAAGAAAACAAAACTAGGGAGCGAACATTTAGAAATGTTTGTAGCAAATTGACAGAGTAATTTCATGTCTCTTGAAATTAAATTAGTAATAGAAGTGTGGAGTCTGTTTGGTAGGCCTTTTCATTTCATTTTTTAAGTAATTTCTCTTGGTCATGATTTTTCAATTTTCATGAACAGGAAAAGACTGTTTCTCCACCGCAGACAATGGGAAAGTCACAAATGGTGGCATGGGGTTGGAGGTGGGGCTCCAGGGGGAGCGTGAGCAGGGGCGGAGGGGGAAGGGGCTGGCAGGAGCCGCAGGGCAGGGCTGCCAGCAGGATGGACCCCTCCCACCGCCTTTCAGATGGTTCTGGCCCTTGGGCGGAGGATGCACAGGGAGGAGGGACACAGAGTCCCGGGCGCGCGGCCGTGGCTGGAACAGCGGGAACAGACTACTTGGAACCACGGGCCGTCCTGTGCTGCGCGTCCAGCCTCAGCCGCTGGTCCACACAGCCCGGGGAGGGTTGTAGAGGCCACCTGTAGAGGGCGCCCTTCCCTCCACCGCAGGAGGTCAGGAAAGCGGTTCCCTTCTCTTTGTGGAGTTGGGGGAAGTCCGTGTGTGTGCTGGTTTGCTGTTTAATCCCTGAGAGCCAGCGATCTGGCGGTGGTGTCGCCGATGGGGGAACACCGGACCGGGGCATTTGAACTGGAGGCTACAGACCCGGGGGTGACGAAGTGAGTCCCAGCCACACGGCGCCAACTACAGTTTAAATGTAAATAAACGCCTTCTTTCGCAGCCGCTGAGGTTTAAAGGGGAATAAATTACGTAACAAACCCTCCCCGCGCTCCCGTCAGCTCCTCTGCAAACAGTCAGGCTGGGAGCCTGGAGAAATGCCGGTGACAGGTGCTGTGTCAGAGGGACCGTCCTGCCCCCAGGCCCCCACCGCTGGCCGGTCCTGTGCGCGGCCCAGGGGGCCATTCTGGAAAGGACCCTGAGCCGGCCGCCTCCCGAGCCTGGCGCAGGGCAGGGAGGCCCAGCCTCCCCGGGGCAGACGTGGGTTACGCCCTGATGGCAGCTTTCTGCAGGGGTGCAGCAGGGAGAGTCAAGGGACTTGGCCGCGGTGCGTGTGTCACAAACTGAGGCTGGGACCTCCGTCCCCAAGCTGTGACGGGCCGGGCAAGCCCCTCGCGTCTCCTGGCGAAGGCTGACCCGAGGTCTGGGCGGGACAAGCAGACGGAACAGGGGCTCTGCAGCTTCTCATCTCCGTCTTGGGTTCGTTTTTCCCACGACAACATGAACTGTGGCCGTGGCTGCTCAGAGACTACCGCTGAGCTGAAAGGACCCCCACAAAGTGCCCCTTGCTCTGCTCGCTGGAGGGAGGGCACAGACAGGGCCTGTCCGCGGGCCCAGGGCCCCCAACCTGCACAGATGCCCCCACCGGGGAAGCCTGCGAGGGAGCAGAGCCTGGGGAGGTCGGAGCCTCGCCGCAAACCACGCGGGCAGGAAAGGGAGGCGCTGGGAGCTGGTCTCCTGGCCCTTGTCCCCGTCCCCCTGCAGCCCTGGGCCGCCCCTCCTCCCTCCAGGCAGAGGCCCCTGGAACAGCAAGGTCTCTGGGGTGCAAAAGGGATTCGGAGAAGCTCCAGGTGGCCAAGGGAGCCTCCTTTCTCTCACCTTGCGGGTCACCCGCACACTCCGTGGTTCCCCTGGGGCACGGCTCCCTGCCCTGGCCTCCTGGGTGGCCGAAGCTCCCCGAGAAAGCTGCAGGTCTGTCCGTCCAGGGTGCTCCTCCAAGGAGCACCTGTGATGTGAGTAAGACCTGCTTCCGCCTTTACTCACTCCCGCCACCGCGTGCAAACCTGGGCACCACGGAGGCGGGAAAAGAGGAGCCACACGCTGGCGGGGGTGGGGTGAGCCACAGCCGCTCATGGACCCGCTGGCGCTAGGGCGTCCCTCTCCCATGACCCCTTCTGGCCGGCAGGGTGAGGTCGTTAACATGGACACAGAAAGCTCTTTCAAAGCCAATGCAAGGATACAAGACATCCAGTGACACTGGAGGGTCCCCCAAGGCCATGCCAGTCTCCGGGGAAGGCCGCCATGTCTCCTCCATGCCAGTACCCGGGGAAGGCCGCCAGCCAGAGGGGGCGCCAGCCTGTCCCCAGGGACTGGGGGCCAGCTCAGGTGGCTGATGTCCCCAGGGAATGTGAGGTCGTAGTGCAAGGTAATGATACTCAGGGCTGCTCACGACACGCCAGAACCCGTATCAGACGAGACAGAGCCAGGACGTGTTGTCAAAGGGAAGGGACGTGGACGACGTGAGGATGGAGGCGCGAGCAGGAGGCCCGCCTGGAGATGGCAGCTGGGAAGAGCGGCGGCCGGTGTTCACAGCGGAGGGACACGGAGGGGAGCGACCGGGACCCGGGGCCGCCGTCCGGGGCAGACGCAGGACAGACGTGGGAGGCAGAGAAGAAGGGCCGGTGGTGGGACTCCGGGCAGACCCAGAGGATGCGTGGAGGGAGGAAACGCTTTACAAAGTCACAAGCAAAAGTTAACAGAAATAGAAGAAAATGTAAGACAGTGAATTGAAAGAATGAAAAGTGAACAAAAATTACAAATGAGGATGAAAAGCCAAAACTAGGCAAAATTAAAGTAAATTTTAAAACACAGAAGATAAGCAAAAAAAAAAAACCAAATCTAATGGCGCTCAGAAAACAATAAGTATTTAAAAACACTTTTTAAATGTTGATTTATTTTTGAGAGAGAGCACATGCACACATGCACGAGCATGAGTGGGGGAGGGGCAGAAGCAGAGGAAGACCCAGAATCCGAAGCAGCTCCAGGCTCTGAGTGACCAGCACAGAACCCAACACGGGGCTTGATCCCTCGAATCATGAGATCTTGACCTGAGCCGAAGTCGGACACTCAGCCGACTGAGCCACCCGGGCGCCCCAAGAAGAGGATAGTTTTAAATTTAAAATTTGCAGGGGTAATTAAGCGTCCCCCAAGGGGGAAGGAAACCACACCAAACAATCACAGAATCGAGCCTGAAAGCCCATGGGAAAGTCACAGCCAAGTTCAAGGAAGAGAGAACTCCTGTCTATACCCCCTGCAGCTGCTGCAGATCATGAGAGAGGGCAAGAGGGGTCCCTTTCATTGTGAATGTCCAGTGTGAGGGTCTTCCAGGATGGCGAAACACCTCCCAAAGCAAAGTACAGGCTCATTTCACTTATGAATCGTTTTATTTACATATTGCTAACGGACTTGAGCATTGTGTTAGAAATCATATGTCATTGTACATGAAGTTTATCAAAGGAATGAACACAAGTTTTAGCATCAGAAAATCCATGAATGTAACTTACCATCTCAAGGTACTAAGCTAAATAAAAAAGTTATATATTTGATGAGGTTTTGGGGTGATGGGAGTTCATGGGGTTCAGAGCAGACGACCTAGGAATAATTCTTGAAGACGTCCTTGGTGCAAACAGGTGGTTTTATTGAAGCCTGGGGCAGGACCCGTGGGCGGAAGAGCCGCCCAGGACCCTGAGGAGAGACGGGGTCGTGTACTATGGAGCTGGGGGAGGGGAAGTTTCCAGGGCGCCTCTCATACGCTCAGGACTCCCAGGATCCCGGAGGCCTGGCTGTGGTCAAGCTCAGGGTGTCTTTCCCTCTAGCAAAGCATTAGCATGAAGCCAGCAGCGAGTTCCTGGAGAAACCTCTGACTCCGCCAGCCTCAAGGATTTGCCTGCCAATGGGCTGCGGGTTCTGAGGAAACGGAGTTCTATCGGTCATTTCCTCCTGCCTCTGTTTCCCACATCATATTGATGAGGTCAGTAGAAGCAGAAAAAAAAATGTGCTTGGAAACACCCAACACAGTCTTCAGTGAAATCTCAGAAAGCTGGAAATAAAGAGGGACTTTCTCTCCCCCACACACTGGAATCGGTGGACTAGTTTG
This sequence comes from Suricata suricatta, assembly GCF_006229205.1. Lineage (NCBI taxonomy): Eukaryota > Metazoa > Chordata > Mammalia > Carnivora > Herpestidae > Suricata > Suricata suricatta. Next base: position 2,215,944 of record NC_043709.1, read on the forward strand.
AGACGCGCTTCCGGGAAGCCAGGATGAGAAACACATCGGTTCTCGCCTCTCCCGGCCGTCCCTGGGCCGAGGGGCCGGCGAAGAGAAAGATCTACAAGAGTTAGAAGAATTTATCAAGAAGAGTGAAAGCTCTTATTTGCTGATGATGTTGGGGAGGGAGCGCAGGGCGAGCTGAGGGCAAAACACAGGCTGGCGTCCCCACGCCCCAGGTGGGGTGTGTGTGATGCTCCTCAGGCGCACCGGGCACTCCGGGCCGCCCCAGAGCAAAGCAGGGGGCACCGAAGGCAGAGAAAACCTAATTCCCTCGCAGCCTGCTGCCCAGTGAGAGCTTCTTGAGACCAGCAGAGCTCAGCCGCCCGTGATGGCACTTCGCTGGGGACAAAAGGGAATCTTAGCTTCACATGACCCCAACCTCAAGGATCTGGTACGTCTTCTTCCTTGACCTCCCCTGCCCCAACTTCCATGCTGTCCCTCATGCTCCGCGCTTACGGCCCTCAATCTGAAGGGTCGCAGGACTGAGTTTTAGTAAACGGTAATAAATGGTGTTTCCTGGAAACCTTGCTTCCAAAACACCTTAGAGACTTGCTCCATCCCTGCCCCCGTCCCAACCTGAGGGGAGATCATCCGTTACCCATCACGACCCACGGCAGCTCTTCCTGCCCATGGGTCCTGTCCCTGTGCCTTAGTAAAATCACCTTTCTGCCCCAAAGATGTCTTCAAGAATTCGCCCGTGACCATTGGCTGCAGACCCCCCATCACCCCAAAACTTCATCAATATGACCATCTGGATAGAAAACTCATCAGATGAGTAGTCAAAATATTGGAATTGACAAGAGTCCCACAAAGTTGATGGGGGACTTTAGTCTCTAACTGAAACATATCGTAAAACAAACAAACGCTGTAACACAACAGCTAGAAAAACTACCATCTTTTCAAGAATCAATCTAAGGAAGAAGTTATGAGGCCTTTATAAAGAAAAATTTTTGATTATTGAAAAGGTACAAAGGAAGCTTAGAAAAAGGGAAAATATTCCAATTCCAAAGATGGAATAGATCAACATTGGAGAAATGGCAACTGTAGTTCTTCACAAAGCCGTATTTTAACGAGCTCCCAATAAAATTGTGTGGATTTTATAGACATCCACAATCTTCTTCTAACACTTGTACAGAAGCAAAACTTCTGGGCAAAAAAATAAATCAATTTGGGGAAGAGAGAGAAGGAAAAGAGGCCCGACCAACAAGATGTGAAACAATTTGACAAAATAGTTTTTTAAAAATGCGGCATTGGTATAGAAATATTAAGTGCATACACGGGAGAAGTCAGGAAGTTGAAGAACTGACCTGCGTGTGTATGACAGGTGACATCACACGTCAGTGAGAAAAGGCTCAATTTCATGACAGATGATACTGAGTCTGACTGGCCCCCCTCGGGGGTAAAGCAAAATCGGAACTCTTCCTCACATGCTGAGGACAAAGATCTCTAGGTTGGTTAAAAAACCTGAATGCAGAAAAGTGTAATACCAAGACGAACAGAGTAAATTATAGGAGAAAACTCTATCTTGAATATGCGGCTCTTACACAATCCTGAAGACGTAAAAGTTTAGGGCAAAAGTGGGTTTCAGCCTGACAGTCTTGAAGACTGGGTTCAGGGTAGAATGGTACCATTAGAAGGAACGGATAGGTGACCGATTGGGGGAAACATTGTTATAAAACAACAACAGAACCAAGAAACTGACGTCTAGGATAGGATTGTGCGGCGCCCGGGGGCTCATTCTGCTAAACCTCCGACCTCGGCTCAGGTCAGGATCCCACAGTCCGTGGGTTCGAGCCCCGCGTCGGGCTCTGTGCTGACAGCTCGGAGCCTGGCGCTGCTTCCGGTTCGGTCTCCCTCTCTGATCCTCCTCAGCTTGCACTCTGTCTTCTCACTCAAGAATAAATAAACATTAAAAAATGCAAAAAAATAGGACTGATGAAAACCTGCATGATAAAGACAACAGATTTTATTTTAATTTTTAAATTTTTTTAATGTTTTATTTTTGAGAGAGAGAGACAGGGCATGAGCAAGGGAGGGGCAGGGAGAGAGGGAGACACAGTATCTGAAGCAGCTCCAGGCTCTGAGCTGTCAGCACAGAGCCCAACATGGGGCTCGAACTCAGTGAGATCATGAGCTGAGCCGAAGTCGGAGGCCCAACTGACTGAGCCCCCAGGTGACCCAAGACAACAGGTTTTAGAACCGAGCGTGGTGTGTGCTGACAGGCACTTCGAAGAAGGGGGACTCTCCATGATACCACATGATGAAGATACGGCAATGCCGTTAGGGATGGCAGGGGCGCAGGTTGGCACGATGACAGCGTGACATTCCATGCCATCCCTCTGATAGGCAAAGCTTCCCGAGGGTATGGAAGCGTCGGCGAGGACACGGCACACGGAGCCCCGGGCCCCGCGGGGCGGAAGGCGGCCTGCGCTCCAGCTCGGGGCGTCGGCCGCGGTCTCTGCTCCAGGGGAGAAGCCAGCGAAGCCACAGGCGCTCACGCGTGAGAAGCTGCAGTGTTGGGGGCGGGCGGAGGGGCCGGAAACCCCCCGGGGGTCCGCGGCCAGGGGAAGCGAGTGGAGAGGAGAGGCTGGATGCTATGAGTCAAAGGGTAGAGGTCCGTGCAGAACACGGCTCATCTTCAAGGCAGAGTGTTGAGAGAAAAAGAATTAAGAAATAATGGAAATTAAAGATAAGCACGTAAGTCTTGCACACGAGCCTTTCCAAGCTGCACAAACATTTGAGGACCGGTCACAGTGCGCTGGAAGAGCGTGACTGTCGAGTGGGGGGCGTCAGGGGTAGGACTTAGCATCTGGGAGGAAGCGAGAACAGAATCAGACAACAGAGGAGCCCAAGGGGATGTGCAGATGGGACTGGGGGCGGCGTGCACAGAGAACCGGAAACGTCATCGATGCCAGCAGGTGAGTGCAGGGACCCCCCTCGGGGAGGTCTGAGCCCACGCCCCACGCCCCTGGGCAGTGCACAGCCTCGGGAAGATCCTCCCCTGTCTGAGCCTTGGTCTTCTCAATGCGTGATAAGAACCGGAACAAAAGTCCCCTGCGTGAAACTCAAGGAAGACGGGGCGGTGGCTCCTGAGTCATTGCAGCAAGTAGTGTCCGAACGTCCAAACGTTCCAACCAGTCCCCAAATCGATGACGGATTCCCTCGGTGGGCACACATCTGCGTGCCGGCCCCCGCAGCAGCCTCACTCTGCTGACCCGGCCTCTGCAGCCCGGGCCGCCCTGTCCCCGTCCCAGGATCCTCCCTCGTCCAGAGTCCGCCCATCCCCCGAGCCAGGAGCAGGCCCTCGGTTCAGGGGGACGCTCCCCCTCCCCTAGCAGCAAATGCGCTCGGCTGTCAGAGTCCGCGCAGAGCCCCCCTTGCTCTAAGGGGTAATGACGCCTGTCTCCCGGGGGAACGGGAGCGGTGCATGACACCCTCCGGGAAGGGCTCCGCACCAGGGACCTGGGCCGGCAGGAGGGCGCTGCGCAGGGTCCTGGGGCCCGTTGCAGACAGGAGAGAGGCTGCGCGGAGACGCGGGCCGGCGGCTGTCCATGGCCCTGGGTCACTGTCGTCCACACGGCCGTCCAGTCATCCACACTGCTGTCCACATGGTCATCCACACAGTCGTCCACACTGCCGTCCACACAGTCGTCCACACGGTCGTCCACACTGCTGTCCACACGGTCGTCCACATGGCCGTCCCACGGTTGTCCACACGGTCGTCCACACGGTCATCCACACTGCCGTCTACCCTGCTGTCTACACAGCCATCCACATGGTCGTCCACACAGTCCTTGTCCAGACCCCGCCGCAGCAGGGCTTCGCGTTGTCCTGTGGGTTCTAATCTGAGGTGTGTTCTCTAATGCCCTGGCCGCAGTGTGACCGATGACGGGCAGGAAGGAATGTGTGATGACACGCTCACACGGGCAGGCACGGGGCGGTGACGATGACTTGACTACTGTGACCGCCTTGCAGAAAGGATGTCAGTCAGTGTGACACTAGGAACTGCAGCTGGGACACAGGGGTGAGTACATGGTGACGTGAGTGGGTTGTGCCTCAGCCCCGGGGCTGGATGGAAGGGGCCACGTCCTCCAGACACAGGACGTGATTGTCACGCGGTGGAAAAATGATACTCGTATTCTGCCACTTAGGAAAGATGTGCATGAAAGGCACAAACACGTGGAAGTTGAATGCAAATGCTGGGGAAGCCGCACACGTGAGGGCCCCTCCACAGGGAGGGGATGAAGGGGCGTCGCCGCGAGGACAGGGGTCCGCAGACGCGCAGGACGGAGGAGCCGCGGCCGCGACGGAGCCGCTCCGGGTGCGCAGGAGAAGACAGCTTGCCGGGACCCCCAGTGCATTCAGAACTGGGGCGATTACGGCATCCACGCCGCACTGAGCGCCGCCGAGCCCCTGCCGCCGACCCCCGGAGTCCCCGGAGCCCCCCGAGCCCCCGGAGCCCCGCCAGAAGGAAGGCGCCAGCAGCACTGGCAGTCGCGCTGGGAAGTCAAGGTCTCGGGAAGGGAGGCCCCCGGCTCGCTGCCAGATCCCGCAGGGAATGCACGAAACACCTATCACTGTTTAGGGACACACATGTATAAAAATGTGACTTCGTGCCCTCAAAACTGAAAGGGCAGGGGCAGACCTGAGAGTTCCCTGTGATTGAGGACGAGCGGGGACAAATGGGAAGGAGGGGACACAGAACTGCTGACCCGGGTAAAGACACATAGACGGGGCTTCACCAACAGTAGACACTTCCAGGGATCAGACTCGGAGCCTCTCTAATCAGAGAGCAACTTCAGATGAGAACAGGTGACAGAGCCGCGGACCAGCGGGAAGTGTGTGCAGCCTGCGGCACGCGGTGTGGCCAGTACAGAAACCGGGGTCTGACCCATTTCCTGATGGAAAAGACAGCCACGGGGTGCCTGGGGGCTCAGTCGGCTGAGCCGCGGACTTCAGCTCAGGTCATGATCTCACAGTTTGGGAATTTGAGCCCCGTGTTGGGGTCTCTGCTGTCAGTGCAGAGCCGGCTTTGGATCCTGTGTCCCTGTCTCTCTGCCCCTCCCCCACTCACACTCAAAAAAGAAAGAAAAAGAATAATGTAGCTAGTAAAAAGTGGGGAAAAACCTGAACAGATACTACACAAAATAATATGTCAAGATGAAGAAATGCCTATTTTATTAGTCATCAAGTAATCAAGTAAATTTTTTTAACATTTTATTTATTTCTATTTTTAATTTTTTAATGTTTTTTTTTATTTATTTTTGAGACAGAGAGAGACAGAGCACAAGCAAGGGAGGGGCAAGGAGAGAGGGAGACATAGAATCTGAAGCAGGCTCCAGGCTCTGAGCTGTCAGCCCAGAGCCCAATGTGGGGCTCGAACTCGTGAACCGTGAGATCATGACCTGAGCTGAAGTCAGATGCTCAACTGACTGAGCCACTCAAGGCCCCAAGTAAAATTTAAAAAACTCCCTGAACCAAAGGGACCAGCAGACATTCCTAGACAGCACCGTTGAAAGGAGAGCTTGGTACAGAACTTCAGGAAGGTGTTTGGCATTAGCTACCAGAAACGGATGCGCACCCAAGGCACAGCCCGACCATCCTCCCCATGAGGCGGGCACCCCACAGAAACATGAGCACACCTGTGTGCCAAGACACAGATGTCATGAGGGCAGCACTGTCATAGGCAATTACTGGCAACCCCCAAGTGTGCCTCAGCAGTAGGACAGGTGACCATGCACGCTAGGCTCTCTGGGAGACTCTGCGGAGGGAGGGGGGAGGGAAGGGACCACGGGGGCCCGTCCAGCAATGGGGATGGATGTTGCAGCCATAACAGGTGTCTGAACAATGCCGGTCTGCAAGGAGCACAGGCGAGCGACCCCAGTATATGGACTCCAGGAGACACTGGGGGCGGGAGGACAGGGAGGGCAGGGGGAGGGCAGGGGGAGGGCAGCGGGGAGGGAAGGGGGAAGGGCAGGGAGGGCAGGGGGGAGGGCGGGGGGGTGCCAGGGGGTCATGGGTGGGCGTGTCAGCTTTGTGTCGCTGTCACGAGCGTGCATGGCACTTTAGATGCTGCTGGTCACTAGTCGTCTCCAATAATACAGAGATAATTCTCTTAAGAGGAACAGGAGAACATTACCAAGTTCAAGTGTATCATAACAGAGAATCAAAGACACTCTGAATTTGCTAGCTTAACTTAATAGATTTACATGCGCTATTTAAATGCTTGGGAGGTTTGTGTGCCAGTCAGACAATTGAAACACAGGGAAAAAAAGAGGAAAGAAAGAAAATCAAATGTATTCAATACATTAATTCCATATAAAATACTTAAGGGAATTTAATCATCTAAGTTTATAAATAAGATCAAACGTTAATCAAAGTTGAATCTAAAGGGATAAAAAAGTTATTTTTAAGCGGGATTTTGATACATTGAATCATATTCTTAAAAGCCGAAGACCCAAGGGGTCTGTCAGTCACCTTCTCAGAGGGCGAGCAGCCCTCCAGGACACGGGATGCTCGTGTTGACTGCGTGCGATGTGGTCCGGGGTCCCTGCTGTCACACACGCCAGGAACGGTGACGTCCTCATTGTTATCATCTTAACTCCTGTCACCCCCTGCGCGGGGTCGGCACAGCCCACCTCACCGTCCTCCCCACCGTGGGTCTCCAGCCGGGCCACCCGGGGTACCGCCCAGGCTCTCCACAGATGTCACTGAAGGACCGTGGTCCCCGGGAAGGAGGGTGGATTTGTCACCACAATCTCCGGTCTCCAGGGGTTCAGGGGTGTGGGGACAGAGCAGGGACGCCCACTCCTGAGCCTCCCGCCCGCCCCCATCAGACTGGACTCCTTCCGTGTCCTGCTGTTCCCACCTCGGATCTGTGGGTCTCCATCACCCGGGTCCTTGGGAAGAAGCGTCCCCACCTGCCGGTCTGCCATCCTCTGTGGGGACACCTCCGAACACCAGCGATGCCAATCCACCTCGCAGGGCCGTTCTGAGAACCACAAAGTTTTCTTAATATGTGCAGCATGGAGAGACCACGGGATCAGCGACTCCACCCCTGGGGAGAAACCTGAGAAGTAAAACCAGATACTCAAACAAACTCTTGTTCGGAATGCCCACAGCAGCACCGTCCCCAGAAGCCAAAAGGTGGAAAGAGCTCACGTGTCCGCTGATGGATGAACGGTGCACAGCACGCCCTCTAACCACACAACGGAAGAGTATTTAGCCACAAAGGAGCGAAGGCCTGGCTCACATACAACATGACGAACTTGAAAGCAGCATGCGGGTGGAAGAAGCCACACATCAAAGGCCACACATATCGTGGGATTTCACGGATATGAAATGTCCAGAACAGACCGATCTGGGGACACAGAGAGCGGATGCGCGGCCCCCCCGGGGCTGGGGGCCGGGGGAGGGCTTAACGGGCATGCATTCCTCTTGGGAGAAATGGAAATACTCTGACATGAATGTTGCTGATGGCTGCACAACACTGTGAATGAATGTGCTTAATGGCTCTAAATTGAGCTGGAACAAAATGATCAATATCGTAAATTTTATGTTATGTGCATTTTATCACAAATTTTAAAAGGAACACAGCCGGGTTCTGGAGGTGACATCTCCCTCCTCCCCCTCCTCCTCCTCCGTCCCAGAGCTTCCTTTTAAACATGATTTTGTGACTTGTTAATTCCCAGCTCTTCCCTGAGGCTTATGGTGGGTAGAATTGTGACCCCCCCCAAAGATGTCCACGTCCTAATGCCCAAAACCCGTGAGTGTGACTTTACCTGGCAAAAGGGACTCTGCAGATGCGGGTAGGGGTCTGCGGTCAAGAGGGTCCACGTAATCAGCAGCATCCTCTAACGGAGGATCGCCGGGTCAGAGAAGGTGCCATGACAGAGGCACAAGCCAGACATGCCCCAGACTCACCGGCAGGTGCCAGGCCGCCATCTTTGAAGACACAGCGAGGTCCCGGCGCCAGGGCCTCAGCAGGAGCGCAGCCCCGCCTGCCCGCTGGCCGCTAGTACTTGGATCCGTGCAAACCCTCCACTGCGGGCATTTCTCCCGCAGCAGCGCAGACTCAACACAACCTCCGAACACGGCGCCCAGCAGGGGGCACGCCGCTGGCCAGCCTGGCTTCCGCCACCGCGGCCTCCAGCCCACCCCTCCTCCCCTCTCCTGCCTCGAGGTTCCGGAACATCTCCTCAGCCGCGAGTGTAGACATAGCCACCGTCCCCTCCATCTTGGAAACCCTCTCCCAACCGAGGAGCGCCGGTGCTGTGTGGGGCTCCCCACAGGACGCGGGGGGAGCAGACTAGTCATTAGGCGCCACTGTGCAGAAGGCATTATGGAATCTTCCAATTAAAGGTATTTTAATTACTCCTGGTCCCGAGGCCCCGGCTGGGTCTCCCAGCCCGCAGATAAGGACGCTGGCAGAAAGAGCAAATGGGATTGTCTCCCAGGCCTACCTGAGCTGCTATCTTTCCCTTTGGAATGCACTGTAATTACGCACCGCTGGTCACAACACTGCACGTCTGAGCAGGAAATTGTATAATCCCTTTAGTGACAATTAAAAGGAAGGATTTTCCTGCAGGTCATCAGGGCATCTGGGAAACATCACCGGCTGTCCGTGTCTTCCTGCGTTTTAATCCCGTTATCTGGGTCCTCAGGGCACCTTTCTTTATTACTTTGAAAACCTTATCAGGGAGGAAGAAAAACAATCAGAATACCCCAGCAACGGTTATCTCAAAATAGTTGAGTCCCTATAACCCATCTCCAAGACCATCTAGAACTTTCCTCGGAAGGAAGCCGTCCAGCAGAGGCGTGGAGAACCAGGCATCCTGGGGTCCGGAGTGCCCCAGGCCCCTCCGTGAGGCAGGCGTCTGTTTAACTGCTCGTGTCTGTCAAAGAGGAGACGCAGGTGGCCACCTGCGTGTACCCCTCGCCCTCCCCTGGGGGGATGTGGGGCCCACGGAAGTGACCCTGGCTCCCCGTTCCGGGCAAGGCCAGGGTCAGGCTCTGTTTACACCTGGGTGGGTAGCTCTGGATAGCTCAGGACACTTTGGACAGTCCTGGGGTTTGGAGACAGAGCAGGAGCATCCTTTTCAGAAGACAGCAGGGTGCTAGGCGCCTGGGTGGCTCCACTGGTTGAGTGTCCGACTTCAGCTCAGGTCATGATCTCATGTTCATGAGTTCCAGCCCCACATTGGGCTCTGTGCTGACAGCTCAGAGCCTGGAGCCTGCTTCTGATTCTGTGTCCTTCTCTCTCTACCCCTCCCCTGCTCATGATCTGTCTCTCTGTGTCTCCAAAGTAAATAAATGTTAAAAATAAATTAAAAAACAAAAAGAAGACGACAGGGTGACCATGAAGTCTCTACTGAGAGGGCACAAGGAGACATGGCAGGCGGCAGAGGAGCATCTGCCTGATCTCAGAGTGGACGGCTGCCCACAGGTCCCTTGGTCCTGCCCTCTCCCCCACCCCCAGCCCCAGAGCAGGGCAGGCTCGGGGTCCAGCAGGGAGCACATGCTGGCGGCAGCAGTCTGGGTAAAGACGGATGAATAAATCCAAGATCCCAGAGGGCCCAGGCACAGCCCCCACATCCCTCCGGAGAGGTGAGGGGGAGCTGACCCGAGGCTCCGCCCTCTGGTCCCGCCTCCACTACAAGTCCCGCCTCTGCCCTGTGCCCCCCCCTCTACTACAAGCCCCGCCTCCACCGTCTGACTCCACCCATGGGAGTCCTCCGCCTCCTCTCTAAGGCCCCGCCTCCACCCTCGCACAGGCTTCTACCCTGAGCCCCACCTCTGCCCCGAGCCCCGCCTCCACCCTCTGGCCCCGCCTCTACCCTGAGCCCCGCCTCCACCCTGAGCCCCTCAGCCAGGAGCACCCTGCGCCTGGTGCAGCCTGAACAGCCGCCAGTGAAGAACTGTGACAGCGGTGAGTCCGCCTGACCCACTGGACCGAGGGGCCCCTGCACGAGCCCCTGTTAGCGTCCATGCCCAGTCCCTCGGAAGAAAGTGTCATCCATTGGTCCCATCAGACTCCACCACCGGGCTTTGCAAAGGGCCTGCTCGCGGGCTGCTGCAGGCGCCAGGCCAGGGCAGGGCCACCTTACCGGAGAACTTTAGAGCCGGAAGCCCTGAAGGCCTGTCACCCAGTCGCTTGATTTTGCAGAAGAGAAAATGGGCCAGAGGGACCCAGTGAGGTCACGGTCACACCAGGCCGCTTCCAGCCTGTCCTGGCTCCTCGTGGTGACCTGTCTGCACGTTGGACTGGACAGGACCCTGCGGGCACTCCGAGAGGCATTCTGTGCAGGGTTTTGTCCCCCCCGAGAACCGCAGGGCCTCGCTGGATGTTTTGTTCACATCAGGTACCAGGTTCTTAGAGCACAGCCCCCCACCCCCACCCCCATCCCCTGCGAACACTATGGGAAACCCCGAAGGGGCAGAGAACCAGGCTGGAACTGGCCGGGGGTCGCCACGAGATCTTGGACACATTATCTAGGCCCATCTGTGCCCCTCCCTGCAGGGCCGAGAGTGCCTGCCTCCCAGGGCTGGCGGGAGGGCCGACTCAGGCGGCACAGGGTGCCCAGCCTGGTACCCGAGGGCCAGGCACTGCTCAGCAAAGCTCCCTCTCCCCCTTGGTGGTGTGGCCCTGCCCTCTAGCTGCTCAGCCCACCAGCATGTGGACAGTGGGGATCCAGGAAGGAAGCGCCTTGTTTTGCTCAAAGAAACAAATAAAATTGTCAAACCCCAAAGCAGAAAAGTGCAGGCTCAAAGATCAGCAAACACTTGCTCACAGCTAAAGGACCTTTCAGGAGGATGGATAGGGAGTTGGTGACCAGGTGGCCTTGGGGGGGCCACAAGCCTTCCCCGGGGCGAGCTGAGGCCGAAGCAGGGGAGGTACAGCCTTCATCTGCGCACCCAGGATCGCGCAGGGTTTAACTGATGGTTGTGGTGCTGCCACTGTCCCCTGGGCGGTCACGAATGCTGGGAACCAAGGGAGGGGGGATTGTGGGCGCCGAGGAAAGCTCCCAGTAGAAGGTTAAGTACAGTGGTTTATCAGCCCCTCCCCCACGTTTCTGGAGGGCGGAGCCCTGCCCGGGTGGGAGGGGAGATGTCACCCCCAGCTGAGCAGAGCCACAGCCCAGACCTAGCCTAGCTGCAGACCCCCGCCAGCCAGTGTAGACCTTGCTCTTCCCTGACGGAATCCGCTCTAGGGGCTCTAGGGGAGGGGGGCCTTCCGGGAGTTGGACACAGACCCACAGACCGGAGGAAGAGATGCGGCTTGTGGTCCAGACCTGATGTGTCCTGGAGCTCAGTGGGCAGGAGGTGCTGTGAAAGCCTAATGAGGACGGGGCCACAAGCCGGGCCCTGGGTGGGCAGGGGTGAGGGTGGGGGCCCAGGGAGGCCTCGGCTGGCACAGGGTAGGTCCTCTCCTTTGTCTGAAATGCACTCGCCGCCATGAAGTCTCAAAAGTTGCCTACAGCAGAGCATGGTTGACAAATCCATGCGTGTCTGGCAGGGGGGGGCCCTGCAGGCCACCAGGATAGCCCTTCCCCTTGGCCCCCCAATTCTACATGCTCTCATGCCCGGGAGGCTGGACAAGGTTGCGGCGAGGCTCTGAACCCCACACCCTCCTTTGGAGTTTCTCCCGGATGTCTAGAGGCCGTCAGCCCCCCAACACTACCTGGATTACGGCCTCATCACATCTGCCTGCTGTCTGCTGGGTCCTGGCCAACAGGACCTGCTCACAGGCCTAGAAAGACGTGTGTTGTCCCAAAGTCCAGGTCCCTGAGCTGGAATCCAGCCGCCCCCAGGCCAGACCCCTACTGACACTGATTGGCTGATTCACGCCGCAATGTGCCATGATCCCTTTCCTGGCCCCTCTCCAGCTTCTCTCCTACACAGCGGCTACTCAGAGCCTTTGAGGTGCTCAGACTTCCCTCTGTTAATATTCAAACGATGTCCTTAGTATCGTGACGCTTACTGAGGGAGCTCTTCATACGTACACGTGCTGAATCTTCAGGCGCATCCGTGATGCATGCAGGTGGCTTCCCGTCCCCTCGGGTGGAGAAGCTGACCCACAGAACAGGGTGACAGCGTGCACCACGGTCCTGGGGTGAGCGGAGACGCTGGGGCGTGAACACGGGAGCTGGACTCTGGAGTCGGCCTCAGTTTAGAGAAAACATAGAGTCAAAGGAGGACTTTCAACCTAGGACCGCACAGGTGTGGATTCGCTTTAAGGAGGCACTTTGATGGATGTGCGTCATACTACTGATTAGGGCTCAGACCCTGGAACCACTTCCCAGCCTGCACGCTGTGCCCAGCAGATTTACAAATGTCTTCTGGCTGCTGGAGAGGATGACCCCACAGGTTAGCCCCCCAGGACCCCCGGGGCATGGACGGGCTTCGTCTCCAATGCAATGACCTGATCTCAACGGCCCTTTCCTAAGCCCAGCAGTTGAGCATCTGTCCCTCACACTGGCCTTTGAATCCGCTTCACCAGTGGCTCCCTGACCACGGAGGTAAAGCCCGTCTGTGACTAGAGCCGCCTCTATATTTGCATGAGCCACGGTTTTGACTTTCACAATGTGTGCTGCCCTTGCTCCCCCGTGGGCACCGGCCTCTCCGAGCGGGGTCTCGAAGTTACCTCGGCCCTCAGCTTTCTCAGACCACCTCACTCAAGTGGCATTTTTCTCCAACTGTGTCCCAGCCCCACGAGACGTGTGTCCACAGCACAAGCAGGTCCCACCTGCCTTTCACACTCCCTCTTCAAGCAAAGGCCTTCCCAGTCCGTGGCCTTCACCTGCCGTCCCTCTGAATATGGCTACAGGCCTATGTGGGTCCATAATCCAACACCACGCAGCAGAGCTTTCCCAGGGCGATTACTGAATGAATGAATGAGTGAATGAATGAATGTGTGCATGAACAGATGAATGAATGTGTGCATGAGTGAATGCATGTGTGCATGAATGACTGAATGAGTGCATGTGTGCATGCATGAACTGATGAATGCATGCATGAATGGATGAATGAATGAATGTGTCAAATGAATAAATGAATGACTGAATTAGTGTGAGCACCATTAATCAGGTCTTGCTTACCTTTTACTTGGGTCGTTCTACAAAGCTGCAACTTAGCCTGTAGATCACCAAGCGACCTTGGGCAGGCCTCATCCTCACATTGGGCCTCAGTTTCCCCATCCATGAACGGCAGGCGCAGACTGGGTGAGTCCAGAGGCCTCCCCAGCCCCCAGCGTCTCTGGTGGCATTCTATGTGCCAGAAATGGATCTGCAGACAAATCTTTGAACATCCAGACACTCCGTGACACTAAGTTTAGAGGAGAAGGATATTAATGATGTGAAATTCAAAAACAAAGCAAAAACTATCCTGTCAGAATCAGAGTCACATTCGTCAGGAAGTTGCAGAAGCCTCAGCTGATGGGATGAAATCATCCTTCCGCTCATGTGGATTCACGAGCCCAGGCAGCAAGGGAAGCCGCCTTTCTATCAGCGCTGCCTGTAGAGGCCAGTGATGGGAAGCTTCCAGGCTCTGGGGCAGGATGCATTCCTGCACCCCTCCTCCCCTGAAAGGGGCCTCAGCCAGCCTGGGCACCTGTTCCTGGCAGGGTCTGGCCTGTGAGCCGCCGACAGGTGGGCCCCTGCAGATAATTGAAGAGGGGAAGCTAGGAGCCTGGCATCGCCTCTTGGGTGAGTGATTTGACAGTTTTGACAGAGAAGGGAATTTTCCAGGCTCCTAGGTCTGGATACGGGCTTTCTAATACCCAGTGATGGTATCTGTTCCCATTTCAATGCAGACTGATTTCCAGCTGCTGAGGACACCTGTGGTGCTTTTCTATCAAATTTGCATAGCAATGATTGGCCACTGCAGGGGACTGGATGCCAATTTTTAGCTGTGAGCCTATCGATGCAGGAGTCAGCTCCAAGTCAGCTCCTGGTCCTGGCAAAGCACCCCACCTCCGCCCCCACGCCCGCTCGGATGCCTCCTGCAAACCGAGAGGGAAAGTCAATAAAAATCAGAAGGATCGCTGCCCTGGATACTTAGCATCGCTGCAGCGATCAAAAACGTGTCAGAGGATGTCAGTGAAGACGTACGTGGGCCCGGATTAAGGAATTTTCTCCCGAGAAACAGGCAGCTTTCTTCTTCAAAGCTCTGGTGTTTCAAAGTCTCCCAGGGAAAAAGGAGAAGTGGGGGTGGAGATGAAAATTGGGTTTTGAAGACGCGTTAATAAGTATCTTCCGGGAAGAAGGAGAGATTCCTTCCAACTCGACGAGGGCTTGGCAGAGAAAGGGCAGCTCGCCCGCTGTCTGCAGAGGCAGAGACCGCAGAGGTCGGAGGGTAGACCGCGGGGTGCAAGCCCCAGCAGGTCCGGGGGCGGGGGACCCAGGCCCCGCAGGGCAGGAATCCGTAGCGAGAGTGAGCTTGGCCAGGTGGCCCCCGCTGTAAACGTTGCCAGGGTGTTAATTTGCTGGGGGACAATTCAGCTGGAGCGAGGCACTTTCTGGATGTCAGCTGAGCAACAATGCACACGGGAAACGGGTTCATTCAGTTTGTGAAGAGCAGTCAAGTGCTGGGAGCTCAGCCAGGCGGATCCCGCAGGTGAGCACAGAGCTGTGCGCGGGTTCTCCGGCGGCAGCTGAGTCCTCCTGGCCCAGCTCGCTGTGTCAGCCAAAGCACGGCCTGCAAAAGAGGAACAGGTGTTCTCAGATACAGCAGGCCCGGCCTGGGTCCTGGCCGCCTTGCCGGCAGCCAGCCACCTGACCTGCGGACTCCCAAGACCTTCTCCTCCCCAGTTCCTCATCGGTTGCCATGGGTTACCAGCTCCCTGCCAGGAGGGCTGCTGGGATGGACTTGTAAGGTAGAGCTCCCCACCACTCTCATGAGAAACAAGAAGATGACCCTAGATCAGCTGCTCACCCCGCCCCAACCCAGGGACAAGGGCAGGCTGCAAGAGAGAGGAGCCCACAGGGAAGTGCCCGCCTTCAGTTCTCAGGAGCGTGGGGTCCAGGGCTCACACAGTCAGAGGGGCCTGATGTCAGGGGCCCAGGGTCGTCCCCGAAGTAGAAAGAAGGGGGTGCGACAGACCCCGGAGATCCCTGGGCAGCAGAGTCAAACATGGACAGGATCCTGCAGACCACAGAGAAGCCCCCTGACCCAGCTCTGGTACATTCCCCCCAAGTTCATGCATACGTTTGATGTACTTGCAATCAACATCCCTTTAGAGCATTTCTACAGTTTGACAGATTCTCAAATTTCCCGGGAACAATAAATAGCTAAGGATAGCCAATAAATACTGGAAGAAGGGAGATTAACGGAAAAGAGATTCTCAAGTCAAATATGAGGCAGTATTATTATTCAAAACAATTCAAGAACTATGGACATAGGGAGGAATAAGACTTCCAGAGCAGATGTAAAGAAACGGAGAATTTCAAGGGAGGAAGATGGGTGACTTGGGAGGTGGCCAGGAGAGTTCCATGTGGAACCATTTCCATACCAACAAAGTCAGCCTTCCTCCCATAACCCACACCAAAATAAACACAGAGGCTTGGCACGCTCAACAGGAAGAAGTGAAATAATGAAACTTATAATAGAACAAAATATAGAAGATGGTTTATATCATCCCAAAGCCAGATCTCTAAGAGATAAAAAAAAGAACTAAATTCCCAGAAAACATTTATAGATCAGAATGCATTAACAAACATAATCCAGAAAAGAAGCAACAAAAATTCACAACATTATATAAGAGTTAATGTCCTCAATATATAAAGTGCTCTTCAAACCAACAAGAAAATAAAATAATAACTCACACCACAGTATAAATAAGGAGGATGACCTGGTAATTCATATAAGGACAAGTAAGAATTACCAAAAAATATATATGATATAAAGTATGTGATATAATATATATAAGAATATCAAAATACTTAATGTATATATTATGTAATTCTTACATATTACCAAAAATGTGTATAACATATGTATAATTCTTACATATATACACATATATATGTACATTGTGTGTCCACATAATATGTATTTTGGGAATTCTTACACACATGTATAATGTCTTCAGTAGTAATCAAATGCTTACTACTTATCGCAATGAGCTAAGTTTTACATTTTATTTTCCTAAGAAGGATCTTTTACCTTAAACAGGCTTCTGGAAGGGTCCTGACAGCAGCCCGAAGAAGGGGAGCCAGCCCACCATCACTGGGTGACAGGACTCTCCGACCCTAGGTAAGTAACGCTGAATATCAGAAACTCCCATCTAACGGGACGTCCTTTGTTTAGGACACTTGTAACCCCACATGTAAAACAGCTAGTCAGGTGAGGTCCCGCACTCTATCTTCCAGAAAGGGGAGTGAACCACTTCTGCCGACTTGAGGGGCCGGGGGTGGAGGGGCAGCACTGCATCTGGCCCGTCTCCCCCGAGTCCTAGGGTCCCACGCCCGCCCCGTCCAGGCTCAGCCTGGGCAGAGACATTCCACGAGCCGGTGTAGACTCCCCCTCCGCCTGCCTGGGGTCCCTGTTCCCGGAGGTGGGGTGTGTCCAGCTGACAGCCCTGCGTGTTGGGGACCAGCTCCTCTCTGCGTCCTCGGCAGCCGGGTCCTCCTTGCCCACCGGCATCCCGCCCTCACAGTCCGCTTCCCGGGAGGCGGCCTCCGTACGCCGGGGGCTGCTCGCCGGCAAAGAGCAGCAGCTGAGGGTTTGCTCTTCAACAGGACACCTGGGGCAGATGGACGGCTCGGGGAAAACGACCGGTGTGGGCGTCACGGTGTCGTCCACAAGCGGTGACCTTCCCGGATTAACGATAAACGCCCCCAGATGACACTGAGCAGACAGGCGCTGGCGAGGCGGGTGGTGATGAGGGTGATGACAGGGATGTGACCGGGCTCACCCTCGTCACTTAGGCTCGCTGGGGACACGCTTCGTTCATCTCAAGTGGGAGGGGCGTCAGGGTGACCAACTGATGAACGTTTTGCATTTGTGGGCTTACCTTCCTTGTGTCCATATGGCCGGAGGACAGCTTTACCTTGAGGTGTGCTGTGGGACGTCTTAGCAAAGACTCCTGGAACCTTCCAGCACATGCAGGAAGACAAGGGACTCCCTACTGTGGCCGGTGTTTTCCACAGACACTCAGGTCCTCCATGGGTGCCACCCCGTTGTCCTGAGTCCGTCCATGTGTGAGTGCCACGGGTCCACCCTGGAAGCCACAACGCCCACACTTCCTTGCCCGCAGGCTTGAAGGAGTCTTCCGTTGAGGGATAGTCAGGTGAGATCAGAAAGCAGACAGAGACACCATTATCTTCCTTGAGGGGACCCAGGCGTGGAAGATGCCGCAGACTCCGGGCGAGTGTCTGTGAGTTCTGTCTAGGCGCTAAAGGCAGCAGAAGCCACAGGTGGTGGCTTTGCCCCTGGACCTGCCCTTTAGCCATGGGGTCTCCCCCTGAACTTGAGACGCCCAGCGGTTCCACCAGCTTCAAACGCACCTGACATCCTGATTCAAATACCTTGCTTGAAGCACTGCAGGTCCCTCCTCTCCTCCCTCCGGAACCCTGACAAATGCGACGTGATCTCCAAACCCAAAAACAACCACGACGTGTGCAGTGGGCTATAAACTAGGGATCTTTAGCCAAACGCACCATTGAGGTGCCAGCTACGATAATGCAAACCAGGCACCGTCAAGGGTGCCTGAGCCCGAAGGTAGCCCTTCGCCTTTCAAAGAAGGAAATCTCCACCCAGGGGGCGTGGCCCTCCGTGTGTTCACCTGAGGAGCAGTTCCTTGAAGAAGACGCCCTTTTGTAACGGTTCTCGTTGGGAGAACCCAAAGATGGGCAGGAGGCATGAAATGGGTCAGCATCCAGAGAATGTCATCACCATTGGGCCTCATCATAGATCCTGACGCGGGCGTCCAGGCAGCGGGCCTCCCTCACCCTGGGCACCAAACCCTGCACTGCAGGCACCCAAAACCACATGAGGAGCAAAGACGGGATGCAGATGTTGATGAAACAGTGGTCTGATTGCCCAGGGTGCTGTTGCTGGAGGCATGTAGGGACTCTTAAAAAGCTGAAGACCAGGTAGTCATAAGGTGTGTGGTAGAAAAGTGTGGACACGGGGCACCTGGGAGGGTCGCGTCTGACTCTTGATTTCAGCTCAGCTCTTGATCTCGTGGTTCATGGGTTTGAGCTCCATGTTGAGCTCTGTGTTGACAATGCAGAGCCTGCTTGAGACACACACACATACTCTCTCTTTCTCTCTTTTCTCCCTCAAAATAAATAAGTAAACATTAAAAAAGAAAAGAAAAGTACAGACAAAACCCCCTACCCTTTAAACAGGGCAGGACATTGCATCTGTGTGAGCTGAGCCTTGGTGGCCTCTGAGTGGCTAGAGCAAAGGGTTCAAGACGATAGAGTTAGAAAAGTGAGGGGCAGGGTCTGGGGCTCTGTGTGGACGATGTGCATCAGAGGTTTGAAATTCATTTTGTTAACACACCGACACCCGCCGTCAGCATCAGAATCATGGCGACCTCTGCCTGGAGTCACTGTCTCCTACGGTTCCATTTCACGTGCCTGAAGATGGACACATTCAGATGACTCACTCACTGAGGGCATGAGCTTCCTCAACCTGCTTTCTTTTAGGTTTGAGGGTGGAAACTTGCTAGTCACTCATTTCTCCATATTGAATCCACCATGAGCGTATGCACAGATTCATCTTATATATTTCTGGCTTTTCTTGTGTAGTTATCTCCAGGCTTTGACCTTTTCTATCTGCGTATTTATTTCTGTCTTTATGTGGGCACTCTGCTGTGTTCCACCAGGGATGTGAACACCCACATTTACTACACTCGCTTGATGGCTCGTGCCCTCAGCCCGCGTTCCCGCCTCTGTTACTCACACACACTGGTTTCATCACCACGGTCTCCAACTTCCTACATTATTCCCTCTCTGGCACCAACAACAGAAAGATGGAAGCCACAATGGCCCCCGCTATGGTCAGTGGGAGAAGAAGCTGACATTTGAGTTTCTCCGTCATCAGCCGTTTCTAATCTCCACCTCCAGCTCACCTGACCTTCCGCCCGTCCCCGAGGAGGACCCTGTGGCAGGTGGACTGTGGAGGTCATGACCAGCTGCTCTGGACATGCTCAGCCCAGTGCCCAGAAGAGCTCCCTGTTGACACATTCTGACCAGCAGTTCCACGACGTGAGAACTCTCTGGCACAAGAGCATCCACTCATCTCCGCTGTGGTTCCCCCTCCGGGAGCGGGGGCTCACCCAAGAACGGGAGAGTCACTGGCCTCAGTGGCTTTCTTATGACAGGAAGCTCTTGGCTTCATTCCTGGCCCAATGAGGATATCAGGAAACAGTATTGGAGGGGCCTTGAATTTTGTTATCATGAATTCCTTGGCCAACACTGGCCGGCTTATCCTCAGCATCCTGCTCACCCCTCAAAGCAAGCAGACATTGTCTCTTTCTCCATGTAGTTGCGTCGTTTATCCAGATGTGTTACAGAGTTCGCTGAGGCCACTGGCCATGCATCCCACGCCCATCCCATCATTGCTCCCCAGACCTGGCACGTTTTCGGATGTACGAATATTCAAAGGAAGCCCACTTTACCCGGGACAGTGGGTCACTCTCAAGGTACCAGAGGTGACAGACACTGAGCTCAGTGTTTTAGGACATTGGAGATAAAGTGCTCAGGGAGCCAAGGTCTTCAGAGAACTGTGCTATTCAGCCGATGCTTCTCACCCAGTCCCTGATCTCCACAGTTGATTACAAAAGAAAAACAAACTCATCAACCTTCTGCAAACTTTCCTCTAATCAATCACGTTTTATGGTTTCATTAGCTATGGGGCCAAACTCAACCAGGCAATCATATTTAATTCCTTGCATATTGATTTATAAAGAATAGTTTATGGCTGCCTGCTCATTAGCTGTGAGAGATGGGGTTCCTGCTGCAGGTTAATCCCTGCTTATAGTGAAACCGCATTAGGGGATCCAGGGTAACAGGGGCCCTCCATGGCCTGTGATGAAGAGGATGGCTGCTCCCAGTGGAAACCCTGCCAGAAGTCTGCTTTGTCCTTCATCCTTCTTCTGGACAGCCAGGACTTCCCTCAGAGGGGGTCCAACCTGCGGAGACATGTTGGGATCCGACCCCTGGACCTTCAACACCCTCAACTCCAGACTCACCACCGTCATTGCCGCCATGTGTAAGATTGCCACCTGGGCCCTTCCCTCTGTCATCATCACAGGCCCCAGAACCATCATGGCTGCCACTCACCCTTCGTGCAGACCATCCTGGGCCTCCCAGGCCCTTCCTTGAGTATGAACGAGCAGGGTCGTATAATCCCCACGAGAAGGAAATTTAGAGGTCCAAAATTCTGGGACATTGACCATCAGAGGCGAGAAGTAGGGATTTTTATAACTTACATTAAAAAAATTTAAACCATAGTAAATATCAAAAATCTTTTTTAAAAATGTCTTTTGGAGTTGTAAGAACTGGCATATTTTAAGTACAAAAAAAACCATATGGATGCTGTTAATTTAAGAAGAAAGATTGATGCTGTAAAAACTAGTTTTCCCACAAAAAAAAAAAAGGATGAATTTCACCCAGTTATGAAGGGGATCAAGAGACAGACAGATGGAACGTGGGGCTTGGAAACCTGGGTTCCCGACGAGATGCAGGGATAGAGTGCCCTCCCTTGCGGCACAACTTTACACCCTGACTCCCAAGTGCTGGCTCTGAGGCAGGGGGGACCCCAGCTCGCAGAGCCCAGCCCGACCCTGCCCTACACAGCCTCTCTTGGAGAGACCAGTGGACTCAGTACCAGAACTGCCAACCTCCTGGGCATGCCCAGGACATGGGGTTCTCTGTGCAAAACCCAGGAGAGACTCGGGCAAAGGAGGGCACATGGGGCACCCAATGCCAGATGGACAGATGGTGCCCACCTTCTGTAATCACTCAGTTATCATAAAGGGAATTGAGACAGATGAGGGAGAAGTAAGCAGCCAGGCGAACAAAGGGCAAGGGAGTTTGGGAGGTCAGGACAGGTTGTCACCTGAGACTGGAAACCCACAGCCACCTGTCACCATGAATCCAGAGACCTGGACTGCAGAGCAGCAGGAATAAGCCGGACCGCGGGGGGCGCGGAGTCACATGGGGACGGCATGGGGAGGCGGGGGAAGGAGGGACCCCTCCTCGTCACACCCAGTGCCACTTTGGAAGCAGCACTCATGAGCAGCAAACAGATACTCCCGAGAGAAGGTGGGAGGTACATTGCTGAGAAAAGACAAGGAAACAACTGAGCAAAGAATTTAGGATGATTAAAGAGGGAATAATAGGGAACATGGGAAGGTCTGATAAGAGCGTGACTGGTGTCCCTAAACAGCACAGCCGAACCAGAGGGAGGAACAGACATAATTTCAGACAAGTTTCACAAAGTAAAATGAGATTTGATTCCAAAGACCAAGCCCTCGCCATATTCCAGGGGAAAAGGAGGACGTAGAACGATCCATGCCAAGATAGAGCCTCGTGGAATCGCTGCTGTTTGGTGATCACAGAACCGTCCTCTGAACATGCACAAAAACACATCGCAATACTCGGAAGGGGAGAAAAATTCCACATAGCCGTGGCCTTCTCCAGAGAAGAGTTCAGTCCTAAGAGATAAGGAGACCTTGCCTGTGCAATCTTCAGAGACTTTCTGTTTTCTCAACTAGCCCAGCATTCAAATCTCAGAACAAGAGACAAATAGTTCTGAATATTCAAAGATTCAAGGAATATAATTCTGGTGAGAAAGGAGAAACACTGCAGCAAAAGGGCTGAAGTGAGAACCCACTCTGTTTCACTACAGATTTTTTTTTAAGTTTATTTATTTATTTTGAGAGAGAGAGAGAGAGAGAGAGAGAATCGCAGGTAGGCACTGTGCTGGTAGTGAGAAACTCAACACGGGGCCCAAACCCACAAACTGTGAGATCATGACCTGAGCCAAAACCAAGAGTTAGATGCTTAACTGATGACCTGAGCCCCCCCGGTGCCCTGAGCATACCACTCTTGATTTCGGCTCAGGTCATGATCCAAGGGTTGTGGGATCAAACCCCACGTCGGGCTCCACACTGAGCCTAGAGCCTGCTTAAGATTCTCTCTCCCTCTTCCTGTCTTGCTTGCTCACATGCTCTTTCTCTGTTTTTCTCTCTAAAATAAAAAGAAAGAGGGGCTCCTGGGGGGCTTAGTCAGTTAAGTGTCTGACTTCGGCTCATGTCATGATCTCACGGTTCATGGGGTCAAGCCCCACAGCAAATTCTGTGCTGACAGCTCAGAGCCTAGAGCCTGCTTCTGATTCTGTGTCTCCCTCTCTCTCTGCCCCTCCCCTTCTTGCGTGCTCTCTCTCTCTCTCTCTCTCTCTCTCTCTCTCTCTCTCAAAAATGAATAAATGTTTAAAAAATATAAAAAGAAAGAAAGAAAAGGCACTGGGTCCAGACAGTTTCAAGGACAAGTCCTATCCACTTCTTAAGGTGGATCATCACAGTGCATTCTAATATGGGGCAGAGAAGAGAAGGAAGCTTCCAGATGGTTTTCATATGGTGGAAGTTTAGTGAAATTGAAGTATTACAAAGGAAACACAAGGAAGATACTTATCTTACTTAGAAATGTGATATCACTGTAAAATACGTCAGAAAGCCCACACACATTAGGGAACAGGGTCCACTAACACAATGATAAAACCTCATGCCATGATCTCAGGGGAGTTTCTTCCAGGAAATTCACTGATGACTCACTATTTAAAAAACCAAATAATATAACTCTTCCTAGTAATTGGTCAAAAGATAAAAACTGTAGGATTAATTCCACAGATGCTGAAAAGCCTTATAAGTATATTTAATTCCATTTCCAGTAGGTAAAACTTTTCATCAACAAGTCACTGGGCAGTGTATCACCATGATTTTGTTCTTGTCTCTATATGTTGGTATGAAGAAAAATTCCCAATCCCTATTAAGTGACAATAATCCAAAAGTCATTAAATGAGAAAAAGAAATCGAAAAACTTCTGTTTTAGAAGAGAAATACAGTGACTGTGTGTGTGTGTAAGTGTGTATGCACATGTGCATGTGCATATGTGTGTATGTGTGCTTACATGTTTGTGCATGTATGTATGTGTGTGTGCATACATATAAACTACCTCTGTAATTATCAGCAAGAAACTGGTAGCAAGGCCTTTTTCCTACATTCTATTAAAACTTTCTTTTTAATATATGTTTTTAAATATTAATTTATTTATTTAGAAAGAGAGAGAGAGAGCTTGAATGCAGAGATAAAGAGAGAAAGAGAGAGAGAGAGAATCTCAAGAAGGCTCCATGCTGTCAGTGCAAAGCCTGATGCAAGACTCAATGTCACAAACCATGAGATCATGACCGAGCTGCAATCAAGAGTCAGATGCTCAATGGACTGATCCCCACAGGCACCGCATATAGTTTATTAAAACTTTCAGAATGTTTACAGTGAGTGCATTTCTGTAACAACAATTTTATACATTGTTATCATTAAGAATGGCTCTCAGGGTGAATTTTGCACTACAGGTGACATCTGGCAGTGTCTGGAGATATCTTGGGTCACTGAATCTGGAAGGGACACTACTGTCATTTGTGGGTGGAGCCAGGGCTGCTGCTCAGCACCCCACATGGCCTGGGTCAGCCCCTACAACAGAGATTGCCTGACCCCACTGTCCCTGTCCCCAAGTTTGAGACACCCTGGTACAGAGCAGACATTTCTCCCATGGAGGTAACTTTAAGGCAACCACAAGCTACAGGACTTAAATCAGAAAACCTAAGGCTCCTTCTGTCATGTATTAGCCATTTGACCTTGCAAAGATCATCCTGTCACACAAAGCCTCACTTTCCTCACCAATAGCCAGAAGGTGATGGGATAAGATGGGGTACATATGTGACCCTGGGAAGGACTGTGTAGACCCTCAATGCAGTTCAGCAGGTGGGGTTGGAGTGAAAGCAAGAGGGGCCACTTAGTGTTCTGTCCCCAGAGCTTACAGTCTGGTTAGAGAGGTGACACGGGACAGAGTTTCAGTGTATTCCTAAGTGACAATACAGACACAAGGAGGGAATTTTTGCAAGAAAGCTTAAAGGCCACTCCAGGCTGAAAGAGGACAGATATAGCCAGGAAACCTGAGCCCAGGAAGCTCCATCCCTGCACTGACCCTGAGAGTGTCCCAGCAGCTCCCCATTTAGGCTCATTCTCCTCTGGACAAGCACAGCCCCCTCTCAGTTTTGCCCAGAATCCCTTGCTGAGGACACATCTGAGGAGGGTCTAGCAGGTGAACTTCCCCCCTCACCCTGATTTTTCTTCTCCTTCTATAATGAGATGGAGAGAAACAGATCCCAGTCATGGGCACACATAATTCTCCAAGTTAACTCTTTTTTTTGAGGTGGAGGGAGCAGAGAGAGGGGCAGACAGAGAAGGAAAGAGAGAGTCCCAAGCAGGTTCCTCACTGTCAGCACAGAGCCTGATGTGGGGCTTGAACTCACAAACTGTGAGATCATGACCAGAGCCAAAATCAAGAGCCAGACACTTAACCAACTGAGCCACCCAAGGCACTCCCTCTCCAAGTTAACCCTTACACACATAAGCTTCTAAATAGCCCCCAAATAATGTACCATATCCCTGGGGGGAAGGACCAGGAGGAATGACCTTAAGATGCAGAATTCTCTCCACAAAGCATTGGCTGGTCACCACAGTGTGCAACATTTTCATGTTGGTGTCAAGGATATGGAGAGAGACTTTCCACAACATAAAAACTGGACGATGATCTCTCCCCTCTGTGTCTAGCAGTTACAGTTATATATGACTTAAAGCAAGCCTGTAAACAACCAAGTCTCCTTTGCCTATTTTTTTTCAAGTGTGGAAACTGCATCTGAGAGACTGAAGGGTCTTTTCTGGGGTGACAGAGCTTCTTTGGCGTTCTAAAGTGGACCTTGGCAGTTACCATTCAGATCTGAAACTCTCAGCTGAAAACAGGCCCTGAAAGTACCTGAAAATGTAATATTCAAAGACACTTAACATTAACGTACGTTCAATAAAGCCAGTGGAGAATATAGAGCCCATCTAGACATCATCTTCATCAGACAGTGAAATTAAATTAGATCTCCCCAATAACCAGCTTTGGTAGCCCATCTGCATTGCAGGTGTGAGATTGGAAGTGGAGCATTTCAGTAATGAAGACACTTGCAGAATTTCTGGGCACATGTCTGGGCCCAGGTTAGTCTCCCAATTCAGTTCAGAATCATAGTGTCGGATTTCACGTGGACCTGGAGATCACACGGTCTAAACCACAGACCCATGTCTATACCACAGCCATCCTCCAGCTCAGCTGTCCAGCCTCTAAACAGTCCCCTCCCTTGCCCCAGAGATGAGGATCGCACAAAAGCCCAAAGCACCCCATTCCTGACAGAGTGTCTCTGACACCAGACTTGAGTCGGGCACCTCTGAGTTCACTTCCCAGTGAGGCCCTGACCTTTGAAGCTTATGTGGTCTTCTTTGCATTGTCCAATTTTAGAAAGAACCCTGCTAAATCAGTTTATTCAGAGCCCCCCACCTCTGATAGCTGATCATGTTTCTTGTCCCCAACACCTCCAGGCAAGTTCTGACCATTCTGACCACTCTTCAGCAAAAATATCATAATGTTGGTTTAGTCCACATCCCTCCCATTCCCCATTTTTCCTCTTAGTAAACTCCTATCCACCAAGCCCTGCTCCTTTGCTACAAATCCCCACTTTTCTTTGTCATTTTTGGAGTGGAGCCCAGTCTCTCTCTCCCACTGGCCCCCTTGAAGTTTGCCTTGCCATCTTTAATAAGCATCATGAATCATTTTTACATTAGCATCCACATGAGGTTAACCCCAACCAGTAGAAAACGGGCTCCTCCATTGAGGAAAAGTCTATCTTGGTCATAGTTTTGTCCTTTGGTCCTTGTGAGGCCTGCCACCTGGCAGCTCTATATTCTCCTGAAGGCCACATAGACTTCCCTCTTTTCCAGCCACCTTTAGGTAGTTTGCCCTTGACAAATGGGAACTGATGGATTTGCTCTGTCATGGGCACCAACACAGCAGGTCGGGCCAGAGTGGAGAAACCTCCAAGAATGATGGTCCATCCTTGGGCCGGGGCAAAGCCTTGCCATGGGGGCAGAGCTCTGATCAAGGACACAAACCAAGGTCAGAGCATTTTGAGTCAAAACCTGATCTTATAGCCAAGCTTGGCCTCAGAGGAAGCTGAGATCAAGATGGGCTCTGTGGTTAAGAAGCCTGCGGTGGAGCCGTAGCAGGACCACAAACATCTGCTGTGGACTCATATCTCCTAAGCCTTGTCATCCTCAGGGTCATCAGCCATCCTGACCCAACACTGCTATGGGAAGAATTTCCTTTGTGACTGTCCCTCAACTACTCATCTATCAACACCCAGCACCAGATCCCAACACCTTCCTTGTAATACTTGTTTTACTGCTTTAGTTAAATGAGTAAAAATTATTTTATTAAAATGATTGAGTATGCATTTCCAAGGGAGCAAGGAAGAAAAAGAGGGTATGAAGAAGGAAGAAGTGAAAGTGATGACAAAAATGAAGGTGAAGAAGAAGGAGAAGGAGGAGAGGAGATGATGAAGAAGATGGAGGAGGAGGAGAGGGGAGTGATGAAGGTGGACGGGGAGGAGTAGGAGGTGATGGAGAAGATGGAGGAGAAGGTGATGATGGAGAAGATGGAGGAGAAGGTGATGATGGAGAAGATGGAGGAGAAGGTGATGATGGAGAAGATGGAGGAGGAGGTGATGATGGAGAAGATGGAGGAGGAGGTGATGATGGAGAAGATGGAGGAGGAGGTGATGATGGAGAAGATGGAGGAGGAGGAAAAGAAGGTGGTGATGAAGATAGAGGGGGAATTGGAGGAGGTGGTGATGATGAAGATGCAGGAGGAGGAGAGGGAGGAGAGAGAAGAAAAACATCAGGAAGAGAGGAAGTGCTCCTCCCCAACCAGTGCTTCTGTCAAACCCCACACCGCCCGCAGCCTTCATCCTGGGGTGGGGGGTTGGTGGTGAGGGTCCCCGTGCACTGGAGGATGTGCTGAGCAGCCGCTGGGGTTGCCGAGGAGGAGGTGCACCTTCGTGCCCCTCTGGAGAGCAGAGGTGCAACTCCAGGCCAGACACACAGATGTGGGAAGACCAGGCACGGAGCCTCTGAGTGCTGAGAGCAGATTCGCTGGGCCCCACCATGCGGGCTGAAGCTCACAAGGAAAACGAGCTTATGTTGATCCTTTCTCTTGAAGTAAGTGCACATTATCTACACATGTGGGAAGAATATTTATTTAGCATTTATTTAGCCTAGAAGCCCAGATGCCAAGTTCAAGCAGAAGGACTCCCGTGTAACAGTCACCCACATTGTTCCTCAAAGCAGTCAATTAGTAGCCACTTGACTAAAGAGTGGTTACATCCAAAAGGAGGAGATAATAGTGTCTCTGGGCACACTGTTGCCTTTTAAAGGAGCAACACCCTATTATCCTCGGCACTGAGCGGTGGGTAATCGGCCCTGCATGGTGCTGGTCTGCAGCTCAGTCAGTCCAAGGAAGGTGAGGACAGGACATGAAGCGGTGAGGGCTCTTCTGGTGCCGCCTCTCCCTACCCCAGGGTTGGCAGAAGATGAACTTGCCTGGCCACCAGATGCCCAGGAGTGCTGAGGTCGGTGGGCCAGGATGAAGGGGAAGGTGGTTCTCAGAGTGCACAGGGAGGATCTGCAGACCGTGGGGAGCTGTAAATATTTCTGTGGCTGTGAGTTCTCTTTGCCACTGTGCAGAGGACCCAAGAGCTGGGCCACCCAGAACACGACCTCTGCATGCTCACAGGTAGTAACAACAATTAATACTACTTGTCCCCATCTATCAGCACCAGTGCTCTAGACGCTTGGTGGTCATTGTCACCAAGTCCCTAACAAGCCCAGGGGAGACATGCAAATTCTGTGAGGGGAGCGCTTGCACTGGTGTGGACAGAGGGCACCAGGCTCAGGACTGGAAGCCAGGTCTTGGGGCAGCCAAGCTGACGGTCTCCCCATCGTCACCGGCCAGCACCCCACAGCCAAAAGAATAGTCATTGCCTCCCAGGTGAGCACCTACCCACATGTGGGTGCACAGGTGCGCGTCTGCAGGGACAGTGTATGTAAATCCTTACTCAGAAGTGTCTCTCTGGCGGGAAACAGTCATGCACCTTGCTAACCCTAAGTACTTTCTTTGTGATATGCGAGGACATTTGTTTTCCAGAATGAGCCAGGGGAGCCCTTTGGCCATGACTTAAAAATGTTGGGGATTTCAAAAAAATCAAGGAGGGTAAAGGAGAAAGCAGAGCAAGAACAAGAGAGATGTGGGGGTGACACAGAAAACCCTGGGGAGAGAGGCTGAAGCCTGCCCGCCCCCCGTCCTAATGGGAGGGTAGGTGAAGACTGGTGGAGACTAGACCCCCAGACATGATCAGAGCCTGCTGCTCAGGCACAAGTGGGTGAGAGGGGGTCCAACACCAACTACAGAAAGGCCTGGAATCTCGGGGGGAGACCCCTCCCACTGGTGGTCTGGAAGCCCCTTCCTTACCAAGGCTAGGTAGGTTTGCAGACTTCCTGGTGTAACTGGAGGTTCTGTGCATTCCAGCGTCTAGTGTCTAGTGAGAATTTTGTGTATAGTACCACTGGTGCACATGTAGGTGTCATTGATCACTTAAAAATGGATGCAACTATTATTTTACTGATTCAAACCCCATTAATAAGGGTTCATAATGGTCTTCATGGACTCTCCCCCCATTACCACCCAATCTTTTTTTTCCTATAGATTCTAAGGTTTCTCAACCACAGACTCCACCTAGTGCTCACGTCAGGGAAGGCACCCAACTGTTCTCTGGCCCCTCCCCAGGCCTCACTGCCTGGCAGCGGGGGGGGGGGGGGGGGGGGGGGGGGGGGGGGGGGGGGGGGGGGGGGGGGGGGGGGGGGGGGGGGGGCTGGGATGAAGGTATGCAGGGGTGGATGGCAAATTGGGACGTGGCCCTGTGCTTATTCCACGGCCTTCTGATGGGTCCCTGGCGCCTCCACACCCTTTTACATCAACGACACAGTCCCAGTTCTATGCACTTTTGCAAAGCCCACTCCCCAAACCTTCCTCAGCCTCACACGGCTCTCCATGGCCTGCTGAATACAGATGCCGCTCCACTGCCCAGCATTTAAAGCTCTCCGCAGACATCACCCGCCTCTTCATTTATTCATGCATCTACACAGCCATCCAAGAGATCTCTGGACCTTGACTTTACAAGCGGCCCTGGGCAGGGTCCCGGGGAGGAGGCAGCTCTCAGGTGCTGACAGAGCCGGACAGAGCCAGACAGAGCCGAACGCAGACTGCGCGCTCAGCACCATGGACAGTGCCCAGCTGAGGCGCAGAGCACACATAAACTGGTGTGGGCGGAGACAGGAAGGGATTAATTCCACCCACAGACACACGGAAGGCTCACAGAGGACCTGAAGTTTGAGATGGACCCTCACAAAGGAGCAGACACTGACCCTGACCGAAGGGGTGGGGGCATTCCCAGCCCAGGGAGCAGCCTGCACAAAGGTGTGGCGGGAGGCTGTCCGTCTGGCCTGAACCCAATGCCTGACTCCATATGCTCACCTCGGGGTCGGGCTCTGTTCAGGGTTCACAATCCTTCCCGCACACCTTCATGTGATTGCAGGGGATATCCACGCTCTGGGCGGCTATCTGGACTCGACATTCACCACCAGCTCCATGACTCTGGCCCAATCTCCATCCCTCAAGGAGGCTCTGCGCCCAACCCTTGTAAGATGAGCATATTGTGGAGTAAAATTAACGCTTATAAAACACCTATCAGGAGATAGAGCACATAGCACACATTATATTAACCAGAGGTTTGTGTGCAACACAGCTTCCAATCACCCAGGACAAGGAGAAAACGGCGGTATGGAAGATTCTCGGAAAGCTTAGAGAGGCTGGTAAATACAGATCTGCGGTGCCAGCGTTAATGCCACCATCCTCCTCCTCCTCCTCACCAAATATAAGTTCATTTATGACAATAACATCTTCCATTATCCTTAGTAGAACCAGAGGGAAATTATAGCAGGATTCTTGCGGACAGATCCATTCTCTTTCCAGAACACTGTGCTTAACTTAGAAGTCATTATGCAAGGACTGGTGGAAACATTCTTTAACTATAAGCCAGTAAATATATGTGATGTTCTCCATGGCTATTAATAGCCAGACTCTGTTTATTAGAGAAAAAAAATTAGGTGGGAAAGAAAGGCAAGGGGAATCTAAACGAGCACAGGGCTGGTGTGCTTGGGCAAAGCTAGTTTGAATTCAGTGAGTCCCCCCAGACCCTGGCCCCCAGAGCATGGAGGCAGCTCTGTTTGTCTGCTGCAGCGTGGAACGGGCAGGTCACAGGTCTCTGTGACTGTTAGTGAGCAGAGGAGGTCTGCAGCTGCCCTCCTCCCCCGCACCCAGCGTGGGGACAGGCTCAAAAACAATTTTTAATGAGGGTGTTAGGGAAGTGTCACCCAGTCCCTGCTTGCCTCTGGGTGGCACAGAATCCTATGCCAACTGCATGGACTCACAGGGACATCTTGGAGACCCATGGGAGGGAGGGTACAGGGAGGGGCAAGTCTTCTTCCCCAGACAACAGGCTGGCATCCTCTGTGTCTCTGCCTGGGAGGTATCTCTGAGGCATTGCAGCGAGGACCTGTTTCCTATGATGCCAAGATACTTCTGACAACAGATGCATGTGGCCTTCCTACGCCAACCAAGCCTCTAGCCCATGACACCAGCTGGGCATCCTACAATTCAATTCAGTTCAATTTCAACACTACCTAACTCGGAGTCAGCCAGACCCCACAGGGTGTGGGCTCCGTCCCACAGGGTGTGGGCTCCGTCCCACAGACTGTCCTCACCTCAGATACCAGCTGCAAGTCCCAGGTGTCCACCTGCACTTCTGACCAGCTGGCTATAAATTGGAGTTTCCCTGAACCCCCCTCGTCAGGTGTGATAACTTTGCTAGAATGCGTCCCAGAAGCCAGAAACCAGCTAGCTTACTATTACTGGCTAATTACACAGGACACAACTCCAGAACCAGCTTCCATGTCCTCCCCAGGCTCACTGCCTTCCCAACACCCAATGTGCCCACTGACCCGCCAGCTCTCCATACCCCATTGCTCAGGTGTTTATGGAGACTTCATTACACAGGCACGGCTGACTAAATCATTGGCCATTCGTGATTGAATGGCCCCTCAATCTCCACTCAATCTCTAGCTTGAATGGCCATTCAGTCTCCAGCCCCTCTCCCCACCCCAGATGTTGGAGGCTGGGGTGGAAAGGCTTTCCCCTCAAACCACCTGCTTGCTCCTCTGGAAGCCACGCTAGGTCCTGAGGCCATCTGAGGATGCACCTCAAGTCGTCTCATGAGTGTAAGCTCAGGTATGGCTGAAGGGGGTTCATGGTGAATACCAAGGACACCCCTTCTCACCCCATCACTCAGGAAATCCCAAGATTGTCAGGAGCTCTGCTATAGGAGCAGGACAAAGACCAAACATATACATACTTATCCTGTCTCAGTACTGCAGACACCTTCACCTCAGAGTTAACGGCAAGTAGGGTGAGCCTGCCTAGAAACTCTCCACCAACTCCCTTTGGGACCAGTGCCTACTTTCACCCAGTCCTTCTGTAACCTAGCACAGGCAGGATGTTCACACCAGGTACTCTTACCTACATTTCTGGAACATTCCAGTGGACAGACTTGGGGGCACCAGGGCAAAGTAGAAGGAGTCCTGGGCTGAGGGAAAACTTGATTCCAGTTCCAGGGCGCTCAACCCTGCTGAACCCCCCTTCCTGTTTCCCAGCATGCTCAGTGTACACAAAGGGGACATTGCAGGACACAAGCATAAGGGACCACCATCAATGTTGTGTTTTCTTTGTACCCAACACCCCTCTTTGAGTCTCCCAAGCCATGGAAGTAGGGGGCAGAACTGGATAACTCAGGCAGCAAGTGCAACCCTGCTCGATCAAACAGAATTCTCATCCTGCCAAGGTGGCCATCAGCAATTGAGTGGGGCTAGAACAGCGCTGGAAATGTGTCTTTATCAATCTGCCAGCCCGGAGACCCACCCAATGGCTGGACCATGGGATGCACCTCCAGGTAGCAGTGCTGGTCCCAGCTCTAGACACAAGCAATCACACTAATGCTGTGGGCTCACAGCTGGCTCTGCTCATGACCGGTGATGAGATGAGTCACAGGCCTCTGCACAGCAGCCCAGGTGAGACCAGACGCTTCACGGAAATGGCCCTGGGGAAGATGAGCGAGGGGTACCTGGTGCTTTGGGCCTGGATTGGAGCTGGTCTGTGATGGGGTACTGTCCCACTCTATTTCCAGTGCCAAGCTCAGGTCCTGAGGGCCAGGTTATTCAGAGAGCAGGGCTGGTGTCCCCTGGATTAGAGATGATGTCCCTGGCAGAATGATGGTAGGAGTTTGAAGAAGCCCATGGCAAGATCTGCTCAAGCCTCAGGACTGGGTTTCGAGGCCGGTCAGGTAAATGAGGAAGCAAGGACGGAGTGCGAGCTCCGATGGAGGGCAGCTCTTCCAGAGATGGCTTCTTCTTTGAAGCCAATGCACAAAACGGTGGGGGAAGCCCCTCTGCAAAAGGGCATGGGTGGAGGCTGGGCACTGGGGGTGCCCTGCAGAGAATGCTTTGTGTCTCCGACCTCTCAGTACTCCTGGGAGGGGGAAGGCAGGAGGGCCCCATTGCTGACACGTGGCTGAGTGAAGAGCCAGCACGGTGAGGGGACACGGCAGCGGGGTGGGAGCCCAGTCTGTTGACAAGCGTGGCCCTGACGTCCACCGTGAGTGACACGAGCTGTGTGCAGCCTCGGGTGAGGCCGAGCAGAGGCTTCAGTGGAAACGGGAGCTCAGAACTCACTGGGTCACCCAGCCCGTTCCAAAGGCTCCTTCTTGGCATTCGCCTCTCCTCCTTGCCAGGGGCACCGGTCAGCCTCATCGATGGCCTGGCAGAGGCTCAGTTTCAAAGCAATTTTAGAAGTTAACTCTCTGCTTAATCTAATCTGCCCAAGCAATTGTGAAAGACTGTCCCGTCTCAGCTCATCAATTCAGTGAGAAAAAAAATCAGAGAAACTCTTTGTTTTACATTGAAGGGATTAAAGCTGTAAACGATTTACAGACTCCGCCTCCCATCAGGCTGCCCCTCAACTCCAGAGCGATTACTCATGGCCAGCCAGTCAGTGGTGTCTTGCTTCCAATCTGGTGAGTATCAGGACCTACCGGGCTTCCAGAGCCCCCGGCCTGTGGTGGGCATGGCCACCCCTCCTCCCTGCTTCCACATGAGGCCTGGTTTCCTCCAAGCTCCAGAGAAGTCACAAGTCCATCTTTTGTTGGGGCTCCTGGTGTGTCTGCACAGATTGTGCTGGTACATACTGTTCATCACTTTGAACAGACTTGGTTTCTGTTAGATGGATAGTGATTATGATGGTGGTGGTGGAGGTGATGGTGGTGGAGATGACAGTGTGGAAGTGATGATGTGAAGGTGGTGGTGGTGCCGGTGGAGGTGGGGAGGTGGCGATGGAGGAGGTGATGATGGCGGAGGTAGTGGGGGCAGAGGTGGTAGTGGAGGTGGTTATGGTGGTGGTGATGGAGATGTCGATGGTGGAGTTGGGGAGGTCACAATAATGGAGGGCGGAGGAGGCGATGATGTCAGAGGTGGTGGTAGCAGAGGTGATGATGTCAGACGTGGTGGAGGCAGAAGTGGTGGAAGTGATGGCGATGATGGTGGCAGAGTTGCTGGTGGTGAAGGTGATGGAGGTGATGATGTCAGAGGTGGTCATAGTGGAGGTGACGATGGTGGAGGTGATGGTGGCAGAGATGACGATGGTGGAGGAGGTGGTGGTGATAGAGGTGGTAGAGGTAATGGTGGTGGAGGGGTTGGTGGTGGAGGTGATGATGGTGGTGGACATGATGAGAACCAGAATTCATTGTCCTTATTATGTGACAGGGACTCTGCTCAGAGCTTTACTTATGGCATCTTAATTAAGTACATCAATTTGAATTTCATTTTCAAGGGTTTCAAGGGTTTTCATTTAAGCTTTGCTGTGAAAACATTATGTTGAAAACAATGAATACATTTTATGATGATTTAAAATAATCTTTGGACAAGAGAAATCATCCAAGACCCATCACACATTTGCCCTGATTACAAGCATATTTTGAACAAATGAATCAGGATGTTATAGGTAGAATTTCCACTTCGGGGTTTGTGTGTGTGTGTGTGTGTGTGTGTGTGTGTGTGTGTGTGTGTGCACGTACATGCTGTATGCACCCACACATGTTCTCTGGATAGAGTGCCCGGCTGCACACCTGCACTCAGATCCGTGTGCATGTGCCCCAAGCAGGTGTGTGGCTCGGAGTCAAGTTTCATCTGGAAGCCCCACCTTCATCCCGTCTCTCTCCCCCTGCCTGCTCGGGAAGGAGGACTGGCAGGACAATGCCCCAGCCTAATACCTTTCCAAAGAGCATATTGCTTTTTGTAGCTGCAGCAGCTGAGTCCGACAGCTATTCCCCAGACAGCCCGGCACAGAGAACAGCTATTTTTAGACTGTATCACACCTAAGAGTCTGTGCAGAAAAGACACTGTGCGCCAAGCCGACGTGCTAGTCCTTCCTCCAACAACCGCTTAGCCTGATGCAAGAGCAGCAGCCCGCCTGCATTTGTTCTTAATGTATCTGATTCCAACAACAATATGCCATTCTCTTTGAATTCTTTTCAAGTGTCTGCTACACATTCATACCTCTTGGTAGCTATTATTACAGTGCCCAAGTCAGTCCCATGCCAAATGACAGAATGAAAACTGGAAAAAATAACCATCACATATACTTGTACTTTGTGGGAAGAATATCACTGCATCTGGATGTCTGGGTACGTTCTGATGTTTGACTGCATTTTCAGTGTCGCTGAGATGTTTGGCATCAAGTGGAATATTCACACCCAAGATAACATTAACACGGGTAAGTGCAAAATACTCTTTACATTATAAAGAAGGATTGGCACTGCTAAATGTTAGGACCGATGTACAACTTTCCTCGGGATTGGATGTACTTGCTGACTAATGTTCATTCTCACTAACTTCATCACCTTCATCACCACGATTACTACCTTTATTATCACCACCACCATCACCCCCCCATCATCACCTTCATCAGCATCACCACCAGCATCACCACCATCACCACCATCATCACCACCATCACCTGTATCACCATCACCACCATCACCACCATCATCACCACCATCATCATCACCATCGCCATCATCACCACCATCACCACCATCATCACCAGCACTACCACCATCACCACCATCATCACCATCACCACCATCATCACCACCATCACCTGTATCACCATCACCACCATCACCACCATCATCACCACCATCATCATCACCATCGCCATCATCACCACCATCACCACCATCATCACCAGCACTACCA
>NC_043709.1:2251660-2280584 GCF_006229205.1 Suricata suricatta
CATCACCACCAGCATCACCACCATCACCACCATCATCACCACCATCATCATCACCATCACCAGCACCACCACCAGCACCTGTATCACCATCAGTACCATCATCACCCTCACCACTACCATCATCATCAGTATTAACATCATCACTGCTGTTACAACATCATCCTTGCTATCTATAAGCTTTTGTTAATCAGTTGCTGAATGCCCAGGTCTGTGGTCCACATGTTTCATATAGCATCTTCAATCATCCCAGCAACCTTATTTCATACGCAGTAGATTCTTTTTATTTTCATGTAAAGCTTAGCAAAGTTAAAGTGACTTTTTCAAGACTAACTATCTATAAATTGTAGAATTTAATGCAGATCTGTGAAACTCTCTAACCTTTTCCATCATACATCTCATTCCTTAATGTGCTAAATTGACTAAAAATCATGGATCAGTACAATGACAGGGGACCTGAAGGGCCAGATTTCTGCCATCTTGGATGGATAAAAAAATTACTTTTTCATTCAATTCTTTAGTTTTGTCTGAGTTTCTCCCCCACACTGTGGCCTCTAGTGATTACCCCTACAAAACCACACCTTCAGTGGGACCTCTCCTCTTAGCCGGTCATTCTTTGGACAACCTTGGGCTGAGACTTCACACCTAACTCGGTGGCACCTGGATGTTGTAGGCGCATGGAGACTGTTGGCATGAGTACTGTCACGGCCTACTCTCAGTGAAAAAGATGCTTCACATGAGGGAGCTGAGTAAATACTTCTGAGTCAGGAAGACCCACATCTTGGATCATATTCCTCCACTAACTGGCTGGGCAGCCTCAGACTAGCCTCAGAGCCCTGACATTCTGGGAATCTGTCTTGGCCTCTCATTTCCTTCATGCCTCCCATCCAATACCATACCAAATCTACTGGCTTACTTTCAAAGTATTTCTCAAACCCTCCTTCTTCTGTCTCCAAGCTCCCTCAACATCACTTTCCCAGACATTGTGCCTCACTCAATTTTCCTCATTAAATGTGGAAATGGTTCTGCTCCATACTCAGTTCAACAGAAAGCCAAAAACACACATGAAGTGTTGGAACTATTTTTGGCCTTTCCTCCTTTTCCTCAAGCCCTGGACCCAAAATTCAGCAGATCTCATCAGCTGTAGCTTCACTGTACAGCCTGACTGACCACTCTCATGTGTCCATGCCACCTCTACAGATGGTGCCTTCTTGCCACTTGGACCATTGCAGTAGACTCCTGACTGTGCTTTTGTCCTGCGCTCCTACCTGTCTGTCTTGTGTCATCCACCTGACATATGACTGTCATGCTGAAAGCCTGCAGTCAATTCCAAGATCCAGAAGGGCCTCTCTACCTCTAAGCTCCTCTGTAGTCTGTCTCATTCCATCTTCTTCATTAAGGTCACTCCACCTTCCCTCAGAAAACTCCATGTACATAAATCCAACACCCAAAGATTCTTTCCCCCTCAAGGACTCGACTGCTGAAGCCATGTGGCTTGGGAGCCCTTCTCATCCTGCCTCAGCTGTTCCTCCTGCCCCCTCCCCACCCCATCCCAGCCTCAGGTTGAAGGTCACTTTCCTTTGGAGGGCATCCCTACCCATTGAGCTGAAAACAGGTGTCTCTCTTGTCAGGGTCCACAATATGCATTGTGACATGTAAACATATATCCACCTATTTATTGTTTTTCTGGCTCCCTCAACTCCACCTGGAATGGAACTTTCTAGGGCACAGGTCTTGCCTTGTTCTCTGCTGTGTCCATTGTGCCTGTGGCGGTACCCAGCACACAGTAGGACTTGGTACATAGGTGCTGGGTGGATGAATCAATCCATCAGATACCAGTCCTGCCCTGCCATCCCCAGCCTGCTCTGAGGCTCATGAAAGAGCTGTCTGCAGCATAAGGTACACCATGAGGTCCTAAGTCAGCAAAGTGCCAAACAGCAGAGTGAGCCGTCCATGTGAAGACAGACCCTCCTGGCAGACCAAAAAAAAAAAAAAAAAAGGACCTAAAATATGCCAGATGCTATAAATCAGCAATTTAATGCTTTCAACAGCATCTGAGATGGCCTTTATTTTTACAGAAGGGACACTGAGGCTATGGTGATTATTTGCTCAAAAATGACATCCAGCAGAAAATGAGGAGCAGGGTTTGTAGCGTGTTTAGCCTGAGTCCATCCCACGTTCTCCCCATGGCCACACTCAGCCGTAATGTTTCCTTTTTTTAAACTGTCGCTGTCAGTGCAAAGACAGAACAGTGCCTAGCCCACTCCAGGTCACCCTACTCCCTGGAAGCTCCCTGCCTGGTGGTGGGCGAAATCCCAGGGCAGGCTTTCTCAGATGTCAACTGTACATCATGCACGCTGGGCCTCTGTCTGCTGGTGGAGCTCACAAGTTCTGTGAGCTTCTAGCACCTTCCACCATGCTCCACTCTGAGCCTGCTGCTGCCCTGCTCGGAGAAGGTGGTGCACATACTGCCATTGCAGGCTCTGGATGCCACCGTGTGGGACAGTCTGCAGCTAGACTGCTCCTCTGTGCAGCCATCTCCCTTGGAAAGACTGGAGAGGCAAGCAGTCCCACAGAGCACCCCGCAGGGTGGGTGACGGACAGGGCCTGTCAGTCCCGCACCCCCTGCTCCACAGTCAGGTGCTCTGCATGCAGAGCAGGGCTGTGCCAGAAGAGGAGCCCACGGGAGTTGTAGGGGGCTTGTCATTCACCCAGAATTTCAAATAGAAGATTCTACATGCATACATCAAACCAACTCTTTCTGGATGCTTTATATCAGGCACTTTGCTCAGCAGCCTTGGGCGCTGAGCTGATTTCATCTTAAGCACAGTGCATCAGGGAGCAAGAGAGCAAACATTTACAAGTATCCATCAGTGTCAGCATTACGTGAACACTGTCACAAGCAACCACACCAAAGCCCTGAATTCTAAGAGTGCGGGCTTAGTGTAGGAGCTGGGGCTGGGACCCAGCAGTGCGGCCTGAATGAAAGTGATGACAGCGATAAGTCTGGTGACGATGATGATGATGATGACTGTGTTGGTGATGATGATGATGTAGATGACAATGATAATGTGGATGATGATGACAATGATGACAATGGTGATGATGACAATGAAGATGATGATGACAATGATAATGATGACAACAATGGTGATGACAATGATGATGATGAAGGTGATGGATGGTGATGATGACAATGATGATGATGACAGTGGTGATGATAATGATGACAATGATGGTGGTGGTGATCATTGTAACAGATGATGATGATGATGACACTGATGATGACAATGATGATGACAACACTGGTGGTGACAATAATGACAATGATAACAGTGATGGTGACAGATGATGACAGTGATGACAATGATGGTGACAGATGATGATGACAATGATGACAATGATGGTGACGATGATGTCGATGACAACGGTGTTCTGACAATGACAGTAATGGTGATGGGTGATGGCAATGACAGTGCCTCTGGGTGAGGCAGCCATGGTGTGCAGGTCTGCCTCACAGGGTGGTTGTAGAGACTGCATGACCACAAATAATTCATGGAAGATGCTAGAAAGCACACTTAGCTCATAGCCAGGACACAGAAAACATTACCAGGAGCAGTCACTGCTTAAAGAGGAGAACTCCGGGATGCAAACAGGTCTCCAGTGCACCCAGAGCCACTTAACAAACAATCTGCAGAGAGAGGACGTGAACTCTTATCCCAGGAGGATCACTCACCTTCTTTCTTTGACCCCCCCCCACCGCTGGTGTAGACCCCATCAACAAAGTTATGAAATCATTTGTAAAAGGTGTGCCTCATCAGAGTCTAAGGGATTTAAAATACTGTAATGTGAGAATATAATGGGGGAAGGAAAGCAATAACGATCCATTTCCAAAACGTCAGTCCCTAGTCTGGAAGGAGGTCCACATACATTAGCTAAGGGCCTAGAGGGAGGCACACAGTGGGAGGGAGAGGGAGCAGCGACCTGAGCTCTGGGCTCCAATCCCGGCCGGCACCAGCTGGTTCTGGCTTCTAAGACCGAGTTACTGTTGCTCTGAAACAATCAGGGCTGTGCTGAGAGATCTCAAGATGCTCCCAACCCAAGGTATGGAGTCTTCAGGCTCCCAAACTGGCTCCAGCCAGCCCAGGCAGCAGCCGCACTCAACACGTGAGTGGGAAATGGCCACATGCTGAGAGCCGCTCGGGCAGCACCACCAGCCAGAAGCACCAGCCCACCCCTCTGCCTGCACTTGGAGGAGGTATGCCCGTTAATTACTCTCCACTCCAGCTGTCTCAGCATCTATGGCCTCCGAGGGATGGGCTTTGTGTCACACCTGCCTTCCACCCAAATGTGAGGCCCAGGTTTGCATTCATCGCTCTGGCTGAGGTGCATGGACTCCATATGCCTCCTCCAGGGCTCTTCCCTGATGCAGGCACTGCAGCCGTCCCTGTTAGCAGAAGGGCGGTGTCTCTGACGGGGGATGGCAGGGGATGCACTCACTCGCCAGGGGTTTCCATTGAGCCCTGACACCGTGCATTCCCAAGCCCATGTCCCCCAGCTAGAAGGAGGCACAACTTCTCTTTAACCCTCCCTAGTCTCTCCTGTACTCAAGCCATTCTCACATTTAGACAGATCGATAGATCGATCGATCGATCGATAGATAGATAGCGACAGGACAGAGAGATAAGATACATATGTACACACATCCGTCAGTAGGCCAGCCAGCCCACTCTCAGTCCTACCTCCTGAGCCCCTCCAGGCTCCTACCCTCCCTGACCCACCTCTTGGCACATTTCTCCGAAGTTCACACCAGCCCCTGCCCCGTCACCGCCCGGAACCCACCATCACGAAGGCGCCCCGGCCCGCGAATTTCAAATCGCAGGCCCCTCTCAGGTATTTGGCTGCCGGGCCTCTGGGCGGCCAGTCTGTGCACTTGGCCCTCCTGCTGGCATGTCTGCCCCGGGCTTCAGGGAGCAGTCCCCCCACTCCCCAGCCACCCCTCTCGCCCCCCTGCCCCACTGCCTCCGCCACAACCTCCCTGTTCCGTGCTGGCCTCTGTGGACTCCTGCCCCAAATGACCAATGTGTTTTTCCAATTTCCTATTAAAAGTTGTAGAAAGATGTAAAAACGTGAAATCCTGTATCACCACCAACAAGTAAAATTGACAGTCTGGTGAGGCAAGAGGAACGGTAGGCACAGTCTCGTACAAAAGCAATCACGAGGTGTTCGCAGACAGGGAAGGACCTGTCATAGGAAGCGCTGTCACCGACAGGCACTGACGGCGCGGGTGCCGCAGAGAACTCGCCAGCTCGGCCCTGTGGCGGCTCCCTGCATCGGTCATCTCCACCAGGCAGGTGAGGGGGCTGAGGCTCAGAGAGGTCTCCTGTGCTGCCCAGGATCACACAGCAAGCTCAGCGAGAAAGGTGCTCCTAGAGTCCGTCCGCACCCCTGCAGACGCCTGCTGCCCAGGGATTGCAGCCCCTCCACGAGTGTGTCTTCACCCCCCCCCCCCCCAGCGCGGAGCCCCTCTGCTGTGTTCATGAGCCACTTCCGGGTCACTTCCGGGGCACTTCCGGGGCAATGTGCACCGCCTTACCTTCAATGCGTGAGCACATCTCCTCACAGAGTCAGGTTGACGCTTTCAGAAAGCAGGCAGGGGATGGCAGGGAGGGCCCCGGGGTCTGGGAGCCAATGCTGGGATCCACAGGGGCAGGGCGGGCAGGGGCAGGGGTGGGTAGGGCCCCTCCACCGGGCAATGCAGGGTCCCTCACCTTGCCCTCTCCTTTGCTTGCTTATCTTTCCCTTTCTCCTCCAGTCTTTCCTAAAGCAAACATGTAATAAGCGTGGTGTGTATATTTTATCTGTAAATATTTTCGTATGTGTCTCTGAAAGAAAGGTCTTTTTCTAAAGCAGATTGACAACAGGTATCTAATATCCAATCATATGCTTACATTTTGCCAACTTTCTAAATTCTTAATTCTGTTAGTTGGAATATGAATCCAAGTATTAAATCCATACCTGGAAACTGGTAGATACGTCTCTAAAAACCGCACACATGCCTGCGCGTGTGTGTGTCTGTGCGTGTGTGCAATGCCCCCCAGCTCTCTGCGGTGTGTTCAGGAAAGAAGCCAGCTGCTTCTCCCAGAGTGCTCTGTACCCATCGCCGGAGTCTGGGTTCTGGTGAGAAACAGGCTTCAGTGGCCCCATGGCTCCTGTAAGTCTGGAGTTAGATCACAGCACGATCAGGTCCCATTTTCATTGTCAGCTGGAGGATTTCCCCGCTGGGCTGGGCTTCCGTCTGGGACGTCCCGTGTCTGCTGGCCGGGGTCAGCACTCACGGTAGGTCCCCTGACACGTGGAGGGTGAAGCATCAGCATTCAAGCCCAGCTCCAGTTCTTTATTGAGCAGCTTCGATACGACGTGCGTACAAGAAGCAGTTTGTTTTTCCATCATCTCTTTGCCCGGATGTAGAACTCTGATATGCAAAGCAGGGCAGGTACTCATTTCTGTCTCTTTATCAGTTTGGTTAAATTATTTTTTAAATTTAAATTCAAGTTAGTTAACACATAGGATAGTAACTGTTTCAGGAGCAGAACCCAGTGATTCTTCACTTATATGACACCCCGTGCTCAGCCCAATGAGTGCCCTCCGAATGCCCATCGCCCATTTAGCCCATCTCCCCCCAGCCACCCCCCCATCCACCCTGTTTGTTCTCTGTATTTAAGAGTCTTTTATGGTTTGCCTCCCTCTCTGTTTTTATCTTATTTTCCCTTCCTTTCTCCTGTGTTCATCTGTTGAGTTCTCAAATTCCACATGTGAGTGAAATCATATAATATCTGTCTTTCTTATTTCACTTAGCATAATACCCTCTAGTTCCATCCACGTTGTTGCAAATGGCAAGATTTCACTCCTTTTCATTGCTGAGAGGTATTCCAGTGTGTGTGTGTGTGTGTGTGTGTGTGTGTGTGTGTGTGCATGTGTGTGTGCATGTGTGTGTGTGCGCACGCGTGCATACCATATCTTCATACTCCAGCAGTGACCAGGTTTTTAGTACAAGCTCCAGGCTCAAAGTCTGCTCCGTGTTTGGCCTCCATGGCAGTCATGACTTTAATGATGCTCAAATGCCCTGTCTTTGGTTCAGAGAACTTCTTATTTGCCTCTAAATCCCTTGTGGGGACTTTTGCTTTTCTTTTTCTTTCTTAAAGATTTTTAAAAATTGGGGCGCCCGGTGGCTTAGTTGGTTAAGCGTCTGGCTTCGGCTCAGGTCATGATCTCACAGTTCGTGGGTTCAAGCCCTGCGTCGGGCTCTGTGCTGACAGCTCAGAGCCTGGAGCTGCTTCCGATTCTGTGTCTCCCTCTCTCTCTGACTCTCCCCTGCTCACGCTGTCTCTCTCTGTCTCTCAAAAATAAATTAAAAACATTTAAAAAATTAAAAAATATATTTAAAAAAATTGTGGCAAAACCTACACGACATAAAGTGGACTCCTACAGCCATTTTACAGCGTGAGGTTCAGGGCATTAAGGACATTCCCCAGGTTCTGCAGCCCGCCCCCCCCCCACTCTGTGCAGTCCCAGAGGTTCACCATCCCCAGCAAAATGCATGTAAGAGGGGTCACAGGTATCTGTCACACCAGCTGAG
The DNA here is from genome assembly GCF_006229205.1 of Suricata suricatta. Taxonomy (NCBI): domain Eukaryota; kingdom Metazoa; phylum Chordata; class Mammalia; order Carnivora; family Herpestidae; genus Suricata; species Suricata suricatta. The sequence continues at coordinate 2,259,297 of NC_043709.1, forward strand.
AGGTGGTGGCTGCCCGAAGGTCCACCCACGGAACATGGGCCACGCACCCAGTGGAGTAGGGGTCAGCCAGAGGAAAGGATGGGGATCTGGTACATGCTACTCCGTGGGCGAGCCTGCCCAGCACACGGCGCGGGAGAGGCGGGTCACGCAGCGGGCGGGCTGTCTGAGTGCCAAGGACACCAGCCCAGTCGCTGGGGCCCCTCCTGGCTTTCTGGCACAAGGTATTCAGGCTTATCTTATGCATTTCCCACGGCACACCCAGAGCGAACCATGTCACCAGGAAGCCCCGCTTGCTTTCGGTCTGGACACGGGGCCCTCATTGCTACTAACGGTCTTTCGTTTCCATGCCTTTCAAGGAAGGATGCTTCTCCCCTTTGTTACATCCCACCCAGGAACCCCTTCCCACGACCAACGTCACAGCCCGCCCACGTTACCCGGCGACACACACACAGCTGTCCCAGCAACTGAGTCAACACCACTGGCAAGTCGATGCCTGAAAACGGTTTGAGACGCTCATGTAGGGCAGCTGTGTGTCCTTCTGATACGCACCTGAGGTATGCGGCCAAAGCGCTTTCTCTAAAGTCACTTGACGGAATAGCTGTCCGTGGGACTTGGTCACCACTTGGTACACAATTATGTTCTTGTGTTTCACTTTGCTTCTGGCTCTAGAGATTGCCCTTCACACACACACACACACACACACACACATTTCCAATGTTTATTCATTTTGGTGGGGAAGGGGCAAAGAGAGAGGGAGAGAAAGAATCCCAACAGGCTCTGCACTAACACAGAGCTCGATCCCATGAACTATGAAATCCCATGATCTGAAGCAAAATCAAGAGTTGGACGCTTAACCAACTGAGTCACCCAGGCGCCCCAGAGAGATTGCCTTTTTTTAAATTTTTGTTTTGAATTCTGTAATACATGTGCATGATTTCAAAGTCAAATCTACATTCAAAGATGTTTGTCTTCTACACCACTCTGTCCCTTCCCTTGCATCATAGGTAACTTTGTGTATTTATATGTTTGTTTTAGCTTGTGGTTTATCATTCGATTAGTTTTAACATACATGTATACATACGTAATACACACACATATATGCTGACATGTAATATATTTAGACAGATGTGCATGCACATGTCCTCTGCTTTATTGGAAATACAGCCAATGTCATACCCACTTCTCCTACCATGTTCTTTCTGCTGTGACGCACTTGGCCTGACCCTGTGATGGACAGAGAAAAGCCTGTGCCTTCGGGGGTCCAGGGGTTCCAACCATCCCCTGGGTTGTTTCAGTCATTCCTGTTTCCAACAGTCTTCTACTGCACAACCTGGTGCACAGAGATGACCCAGGCTTTGTGAGACCCAACATCTATGTAGTTGGGAAGCATCTCCTTCAAGAAAACAAAAGACACAATATTTTACTTTCAAAAACTTACAAAGAGCACGTGCAGACACTGCCAGGGTCATGGTCTTGGACGCAACTGTGGGAGGGAGGAGCCAGAGCCTCAGCCACATCGACCCCACAGCAAATGCACCTGCTAGTGTCGCCATTTTTCCATACGTCTGTCACTGGATCCTTGGGGTAGCCTCCTGGGAGTGGAAGGGTATATCTACATCTCTGTGGGGCCCTGCTTTATGCCACCCGTCGGGGGTGGAAGCGTTCTCGGCCACAATGCCCCGCTCCCCGGTCCCTCTGTAGCTTCTCCATTTCCGTATGTTGTCATACTTTAGGGTCTTGCTCCTGATGGGTGAACAACGGTATCTCGGTGTCACTCTAATTTGCATCTCTCTTTCCTGGGTGAGACTGGGCTGGGCACCTTTTCATGGGGGTAGGGCCCATTTTAATATCTATTTCATTGAGTTATTCGTGTCTTTTTCCTGTTGTAGGGCATGATGCTAAGTGAAGCCCACCAAGGAGACAAGAGAGACTGTGCTTGTATAACGTCCCTGGAGGGGCCAAATTCACAAACAGAAAGCAGATGGTGGGCCCCAGTGACCGGCGTGGGGGGGGCTGGGAGGTTGTATTTCCTGGGGACAGAGCTTCAGTTCTGCAAGGTGGGAAGATTTCTGGAGACAGATGTACAACGGTGCGAATGCACTTAACGCTACTGTGCCGTACACTTGAAAAGGGCTAAGAGGGTGCATTTTATGCTGTACGTCATTTACCAGAATTAAAAATCAAAAGCTCTCAGGTAGATTGATTTTATGATTTTAGCCTTTTTAGTGCTTTTTGTCTTTCCATATACATTTTATAATAATCCTGTCTATATCCACAAAAAAATTCTTGTTGAGACCGATGGGCATTGCATTCAACCCGTATATTAATTTGGGTAAAATGGACATTTTTTCTACATTCTTTTTTTTTTTTAATTTCTGCTCCTAGCCTTGTTATTTCCTCTTTCTGCTTGCCGGGGGTTCATCTCTCAAGGTGGGAGCTTAGACCAGTTATCCGATATTCTCTTCTTTTCTTGCATATACATTTTGTCAATTCCCTCCCATCCCTCTTGGGCTGTGTCCCAGATTATATTTGCAATTCCATTCAGCTCAAAGTTGTTGCTGTTTTTTTTTTTTAATTTCCCTCGAGATTTCTTCTTTTGACCCATGGATTATTTAGGAGGCTGTTGTTCCCATTCCAAGCGTCTGAAAAATTTCGTATCTCTGTTCTGTGTTTCACTTCTAGTTTGGCTCCGTTGGGCTCGGGAACACACCGCACGCCTTCCCTTCTCTTTGCATCTATGAGATTAGCTTCACGGCCAAGGATGTGATGCCTTCTATCCATCTCGATAGATTCCTGTGGGCACTAGAATGTGTGTTCTGCTGTTGTTGGACAGAACACTCTGTGAGTGTCGGTTGGGTCCCATTGGTTGATGGTATTTCTGGTTTTCTCTACCTTGCTGGTTTTCTGTCTATTGTGCCATCAGTTTTCAAGACCATGGTAGAGTGTCCAATCTCCATTGCAGATTTTCGCATTTCCCTATGCAGTTCTATGGGGCTCTGTTTCACCTGCTTTGCAGCCCTGTTGCTCAGCACATGCAAAATTAAGGGTTCTGTGTCTTCTTAGTAGATTGATCCTACTACCATCATGTAACATCCCTCTCTGTCTCTGGTAACTTTGTTTGCATCAAAGCCTACTTTATCTGAGAGTAATTTCAGTGCTCCTGCTTCCCTGAGATTAGTGCTTACATGCACACCTCTCTCCGTCCTTGTACTTGGGATGTGACTGTGTAGTCACATTTGAGGTGAGTTTCTTATGGACAGAATATGGTGGGGTCATTCTTGTAAACCCACCCTACCACTGTCTGTATCTTTTTTCTTAATAGTTTATTGTCAAATTGGTTTCCATACAACACCCAGTGCTCTTCCCCACAAGTGCCCTCCTCCATCACCACCACCCTTCTCCCCACCCCCTCCCCCTTCAGCCTTCAGTTCGTTTTCAGTATTCAATAGTCTCTCATGATTTGTGTCCCTCTCTCTTTCCAACTCTCTTTTCCCCCTTCCCCTCCCTATGGTCCTCTGTTAAGTTTCTCCTGTTAGACCTATGAGTGAAAACATATGGTATCTGTCCTTCTCTGCCTGACTTATTTCGCTTAGCATGACACCCTCGAGGTCCATCCACTTTGCTACAAATGGCCAGATTTCATTCTTCCTCATTGCCATGTAGTACTCCATTGTATATATACCATTGTATAGATACACCACATCTTCTTGATCCATTCATCAGGTGATGGACATTTAGGCTCTTTCCATGATTTGGCTGTTATAGAAAGTACTCCTATGAACATGGGGTACATGTGCCCCTATGCATCAACACTTCTGTGTCCCTTGGGTAAATCCCTAGCAGTGCTATTGCTGGGTCATAGGGGAGTTCTATGGATAGTTTTTTGAGGAACCTCCACACTGTTTTCCAGAGCGGCTGCACCAGTTTACATTCCCACCAACAGTGTAGGAGGGTGCCCGTCTCTCCACACCCTCGCCAGCATCTATAGTCTCTTGATTTGTTCATTTTAGCCACTCTGACTGGCGTGAGGTGGTATCTCAGTGTGGTTTTGATTTGTATTTCCCTGATGATGAGTGATACTGAGCATCATTTCATGTGTCTGTTGGCCATCTGGATGTCCTCTTTGGAGAAGTGTCTGTTCATGTCTTCTGCCAATTTCTTCACTGGATTATTTGTTTTTCTGGTGTGGAGTTTGGTGTGTTCCTTAAAGATTTTGGCTACTAGCCCTAGATTTTGGATACTAGCCCTTTGTCTGATATGTCATTTGCAACTATCTTTTCCCATTCTGTCGGTTGCCTATTAGTTTTGTTGATTGTTTCCTTTGCAGTGCAGAAGCTTTTTATCTTGATGAGGGCCCAATAGTTCATTTTGGTTCCTGATTCCCTTGCCTTTGGGGATGTCAAGTAGGAAATTCCTGCAGGTGAGGTCAAGGAGATTGTTTCCTACTTTTCCTTGAGAGTTTTGATGGTTTCCTGTCTCGCATTCAGGTCCTTCATCCATTTTGAGTTTATTTTTGTGTCTGGTGTAAGAAAGTGGTCTAGTTTCATTCTTCTGCATGTTGCTGTCCAGTTCTCCCAGCACCATCTGCTAAAGAGGCTGCCTTTTTTCCACTGGATACTCTTTCCTGTTATATGGCCAAAGATTAATTGGCCATATAACAAACTATCCTAAAATTCGCATGGAACCGCAAAAGGCCCCAAATAACCAAAGTAATATTGAAGAAGAAAACCAAAACAGGAGGCATCACAATCCCAAACTTTAGCCTTTACTACAAAGCTGTAATCATCAGGACAGTATGGTATTGGCACAAAAACAGATACATGGACCAATAGAATAGAATAGAGAGCCCAGAACTGCACCCACAAATAGATCACCGTCTGTATCTTGATCAGTGTATTCAGATCATTTACACTCATGTGATGACTGATATGTTAGGGCTTATGTCTGCCATTTTAATTCCACTTTTCTGTTTCTTCAGTGTTTGTTATTTTGTTTGTTTACTTTCTTATTTTCGTGTGGGTTATTTGAACATTTTTTTAGAATTTCACTTTGATTTATCTGTAGTGTTGTTTTCTATTTTTATTTTTTGAAGTGTTTTCATTTTTGAGAGAGAGAGAGAAAGAGAGAGCATGAGTAAGGGAGGGGCAGAGGGAGAGGGAGACACAGAATCCGAAGCAGGCTCCAGGCTCTGAGCTGTCAGCACAGAGCCCGACGTGGGGCTCGAACCCATGGACTGCGAGGTCATGACCTGAGCCAAAGTCGGATGCTTAACCGACGAGCCCCCAGGCGTAGTGTTTTTGAGTGTATCTGTGTATGCAGCACTTTCACTGGTTGTTTTCGTACTGTACCGTATGCACCTAACTGACCACAATCGACTGATGTCCACATTTGCCAATTGTCTTGGACTATGGAAACCTCACTTCTCTTTACAAACTTTTACCTCCGCAGTTTATAATAAAATTGCCTTAAATATTTCTCCCACATATATTTAGAACCACATTGGACAGTGTTAGAATTTTTGCTTTGACCATCAAGTATAACTTGTAAGATTCAAGAAGAGAAGGAGAGCCGACTACATTTGTCTGTATTTTTGTTAACTGTGTTTTTCCCTTCTTCTTGATGGTTTAAGACTCCTTCTGGTATCCTTTCTTTTCTGTGGAAGGAACTTTCTTTACCCCTTCCTCTTTCAAGGCATGTCTGCTCATGACAGATTCTCTTAGTTTTCCTTCACCTGAGAATGTCCAGACTTCCCTTCGTTCTTGAAGGATCTTCTTGCTGAGTATGGAAAGGATTTGGGGATTTTGTTTGAGTGCCCAAAGCATATCGTGTCATTTCTTTTTGGCTTCCAAGGACTCTGATGAGAAATTGACTGTCATTCAAATTTTCTTTGCTCTCCAGGTAACGTGTTATTCCTCTCTCTGACTGCTTTCAATTTTTTTTCTTTGCTTTTACCTTCCGGAAGTTTAATTAGGATAGACCGTAGCTTGGGTTTCTTTAGGTTTATTCCCCTGAAAGCTATTTCATCTTCTTGAGTCTGTAGATTGATGGACCTCGCCAGCTTGGGTAGTCTTCAGCCCTCTCTCTTTCTCCTCTCCTTTGGGAACAAAGTGACACAGAGTTTAGACATTCGTTGTAATCCCATGACCCCCAAGCTTTTGCCTGTTTTCTGTCTGTGGCTTTCTTTCCGCTCTGGTGGGGCCGCCGTCTTCCACTTCCCCGTCCTCCCCGCCCCCACCCCATTGTTCTCCGTTGTGATGTTGGAACCGTCCTGGCCACCGAGCTTTCTGTCTCAGCGGCACCTTCCAGTTCTCAGTTCCAATTTGTCTTTCTTTGCGAACATATTTCTGTGCCAGACTTCCAAGTTCCTTGCTTCCTACTCCTGCATCTAAGTGTGCTCAGGATGCTCATGGAAGCGCTGCTGCCCAGTGCTCTGGAGTATTCGTCAGACTGACACCTGGGTCTTGTGACGACTGTCTTCACATTGGGGTTGAGATCTCCCCAGTTCCTGGTCTGACCAGCGGTGTTCTGTGGGGACCCAGACACGTCTGTTTTGTCCTGTAATGGGGTCCCATTTGGGCCCGTGTTTGCTGCAGAGCAGCTGTGCCCGTGGTGCCCACGCTGTTCTCTCTCTCACCCCGCTCTGGATGGCAGGGAAGGGCACCAGCCAAGCGGAGCGGAGCGCATCTCCTTCCTACCAAGGTGGGGACAGCCTCTGTTGATGTGAGTGGAGCTCCGACTGCAGGGGACCAACCCATGCACCACAGTCGAAAGGTCCCGGGTAGGGGGTTGGTGTCGGTGAAAATATCTCATTGCAAAAGGAAGACTCCCCTGATAATAGTCTGATTTTAAACATATGATAAGCCTGAAGAATTCTATGAGGAGATATACATTCCGTAAGGCCCTTCATTAGTTATTCAAGGGTGGGATGCTTATCCTTAAGCAAATCTTTTGGGAGAGGTTTATGTTCACTCCCTACTGTAGACAAAGAGCCAGAAAATAAAGTAAATCATAGGATGAACAGAAGCCACATGTGCGGCCCAAGAGGCAAAATATTGTTTGAGGGTTATTACTGCCTACTGGGCCCCAACATCCGGCCACAGGGTTTTTTGCAGTTGGGTGATAATGTCTAAAAGTTCTCTCCTGCCAGCTGTCCCTTTCTTCGGCCTGTGGTTAGAGAGATGGGGCTTCTGGGGGTGTTTCTGGGTGCTTTGCACCCGCTGACATTCCCAGCCCCCCATTGCACAGCCCCACGTCTAGGGTACAAGAGGCAGAAAATAAACCCGCCGGGGGGCTTGTGGCCATGCTGCCCCCGGGGCCCCGGAGCCCGCCTGTTTACTCCCTCCTCCTCCTAGAGACTTCTCGTGGTTGCTCCATGTAAAACGTCCAGGGCCTCCCGCTGTACTTGGGGGGGGGAAGAGGGAAAGTAAATCCATCCTGTCAGAGGCACAAGTCCTCGCTGATCTGTAAACGTTGCTTTTATAAAACCCTGCTTTAGAGAGTTCTCTTTTTCTTTATTGCAACGGTTCTCCCTTTGATTTGGGGATGTTTTTAAGCTTTCATCATCTGCAAGCAGAGTTGGTTTTATGTTTTCCTCTTCTTTCCCGGGTCCCGAGCCCCTGATTTCCCCACCTTGTCCAATACTTTCCGTGAGTTCTCAGGGGTCGGAGAGATGTGGACACTCCATTTGCTTCCCATCCACGCGTGCGTCCACTGAGGGCTGCTAATTCTTCGATGCTTCAATTGCCGATTTATCAAGTGTTTTTACCTCAGATGGGGTCAATTTTGTAAAAAGTGTCTCCTGTTTTTGGAATGATCAGATGATATTTTTGTTAGGTTCTACTTACTTGATGGGTTATATTCGCATAGTTTGTAATGTTGAACACTTCCTGCACACTTCACCTAAGATTTTTTTTCATCTATGGTCATAAGGAATAAGGTCAGTACTTTGGTTTTGTTTGTTTGTATTTTGGAGAGAGAGAGCATGAGCAGGGGAGGGGAGAGAGAGAGAGAGAGAGAGAGAGAATCTTAAACAGGCTCCAAGCTCATCTTCGAGCCTGACCAGGGGCTGCATCCCACGGTCAGGATCATGACCTGAGCCAACATCAAGAGTCAGATGCTCAGCTGACTGAGCCACCCAGGCGCCCCAGTACTTTGTTTATTTAATAAAATATTTATCAGGTTGTGGGGGGTTCACTGACCTCATGGAAGGTGTTTGGAAATCTTCCATCTTCTCCTTTGCTCTGGCTCGGTTTAAGCGGCGTCGCTATTAATCAATCTCACTAAAACTCGGTCTTTTCCCCCAGGAGATAGTGTTTGGGGGGTTAGTGCCCTTCAGTCACCCCCTCTATTCCTGCAGTGTACCCGGCCTATTTAGATTCTTTCTCTGTAATGGGGTCAATTTTGGTACTTTGCATGTTGTTAGAAAATTATCTCATCTTGGCATTTAACTTTCTTTGCATATAATTTACAAAGTAATCTTATCACTTAAAAAATAAATTCTTCCAGATTCGATGGCTATTTGCCCTTTGTTATTTCTAATTTTGCCTATTTGTGCTTCCTCTCTGTCACCCTCCCCAACTAAGCACGTTTTACTTGATCCCTCATAGTTCAGCTAAGCACCGGATTTGGGGTGCATTCACTGGTTCCAACTACACTTCTTTCAACTCTTTAGTTCTTTTGTTACTTCTTTTTTCTCCCAGGATTTTTCTGTTCCAAGTGAATTTATGTCGATTTCCCCTCGTATCTTCTGTGATTTCACTTTAAAAGCTGTTTCTGTGTTATCAGGTACATATTTATTAATAAACGGGATCCTTCCTTGTGAATTGCAGCCTCGGCATCTTAGAAAAGCCTCCTGAAGGCCTTCCAGGACTTCATGGTCTTATCAGATAGCACGGCTGGTGGACCTGCATCCGATTTGCATTTCCCCCTGCGATATCTTTATTTGTACTTCCCCTTTAATCTTCTTAAATCTCTTTATTTTAAGCAGGTCTCAAGTATAGAGCATAGTACGGGATTACATGTTGTTAGCCGATCTGAAAATCGTTTCTTCTTTTTTTTTTTAAATAAAATGACAAGCTTAAGCCCATTTCTATGCAGTATTTGTCAATATAATAATGTCTTCATTCCGCCATAGTTCTGTGACCCGCACACACATATACATGACTTCTATACATGGATGTGTCACACACACACACACACACACACACACACATTCACCCGCCTTGTACTAAGGTCAATTTCCTCTTTTTATTTGTTTATTCTTTCTTGGGAGTACCATTAGGTGTCCAGAAAGGCTTGCGTTCTGTTCTGATGGATGCTCTTGCACTAGTACCTTTGGATTCCCATCCCGTCTCTTTTCCTGGAGGCTGGTGACCAGGACCCCCTTTCCTCCCCCATCTACTCTCCTTCCCCCAAAGCAGCTCGTTGGAAGTGATCTGTTTCCCCCCTGAGCACATGGCTGTAAAGTATCAGCCAGATTTCTCTGCTTTGGACTATTCCCCACCCCCGGTCTTGCCTGTTGCCCAGATCCTACACTGTCAGGGCACATGGCTGGCACAGGCCTCCTTGCCCCCTCTTCTCCAGCACTCATGGGACCCCTGCAGGTGCACCTGCTGAGCCTCACTACTGCCCCCCCTGCCACACCCCTGTTGTGTGACACTGCTTCCCAACTAGAAGCTTCCAGAGGGTTCGTGGCAGCCATATTTTCCAAATTTTTACATCTATGTGTGTGTGAAGGTCAGTCTGGCAGGCCGGCTCCTGTCTTTCCTCCAGTAGCCCACATTGGGATACTTCTCCATTTTCCTTTGGTGTAAACACGTGTCAAAAATCTCAGCGTCGGTCTGATTTTCTTTCCTTTGTGATTCCTGATCTTTCTGCATGAAGATCCAAACTATTGTCTTTTAACCTAAAGACTAATAGTTTTGCCAGAAAATGCTTGGCGTTGACCATTCTGGGTAGACTTGTGGGCAGACAGAGTTTCTCCTTTGTTAATACTCGACTTTAAGTTTCCTTTTACAAAGTGTTTTTTAAATGTTGGGTTTAGTGTTCAATCCGTCCTGTGCTTTGGCTTTGTGCCTCGACATCTCCAGGTACACGTCTGCTGACTCTCCGTTTCCAGTCTTCCCTATTTATTATTTGTAAGTTTTTGTCCAGGTCTCTCCGACTTCTCTTTTCACTATGCTCCCTCCCTTACATTTTTCTCCTGTTGTCGTCTGTCATAGATGCGTGCTCTGGTCTTCCTTCTAACTGCATCTCGTCTACTCCAATAGTTTTTTCTTCTGTTTCTAAGTATTTCCTGAGTTCCATGAGCCTCCTTTCCCCTCCATTCAATCATCTGATTTATGTGCCATTTTGGTTCCATCGTGTTCTGCTCTTTCACTAATTTGACTACTGAATACTGAAAAACGAACCGAGGGCTGAAGGGGGAGGGGGATGGGGGAAAGGGTGATGGTCGTGGAGGGGAGCACGTGTGGGGAGGAGCACTGGGTGTTATGTGGAAACCAATCTGACAATAAACTATAAAAATAAAATAAAAACAAAAAGAATCCAGATTGTTTTGAAATGTTTATTTAAAGGTTTTAAACTCTTTTGTGGCCATGTCTTTCCATTAGGTCTTATTGTCTGTAAGGATATTATTATGCTAATTCTTCTCTTTTTTTTTTCATTATTCTAACTTTGCATGAATTCAACGAGGACCATTGCTTGTTGCTGATACTGTTTAAGTGAGATAATTTTCCAGGACGAATGGAGGGGTGAGCGCTCTCCCACAGCTCTGCGGCTTCGCAGGGGCACGGCTGCCTCATCGGATAGTGCCGCCTGGGCTTCACAAAAGTGGCTGTGTCTGTCTGGAGACCTGCCTTTCTTCCCCCTCCCCCCTCTATCCGGCCGCCCTCCTTCCTTCTCCCTAGAGTCCTGTCCTAGGGCGCTCAGGCCGCTATCACAAGATACCGCACACTGGGGGGCTACACAGGAGGAATGTACTCCTCGCTGATCTAGAGGCCGGAAATCCAAGAACAGGATGCCGGCAGGGCTGGTGTCTGGCGAGGAGCGGGTCCTGGCCTGGAGACGTCCGCTTCCGGTCGTCCCTCGGGGGCCCTCGCGGGGCGCAGAGAAAACGCCGGTCTCTTCGGCCCCTTATAATGGCACTGTTCCCATCGCGGGGTGTGTGTCCCACACCCATGACCTCATCTAAACCGAACTATCTTCCAAGCACCCGTGTCCATACGCTGTCACACTGGGGGCTGGGGCTTCAACTCTGAATGCCGAGGGGACACAAACACTGAGCAGAAAAGTCCTCCCTGCCGCGCTCCAGAGCAGAGCCGTCCTGAGACATGGGCGGGGGGGCCACGCTGCCCCCTGGGCTCCGCCTTTCCCTAGAGCAAGCTGCCTTCAGAGCAAAGAAAGAAGTGTGCCGCCCAGAGCCACGGCTCCGCTTCCAGACCATTCTCCAGCTTACCCGGCGTGCTTAATTGACTGCCCAGATACCCTGCTTCCCCGCTCTCCTGCCTAGAAACAACAATCAGACTGGGCTCCCGGAGTCGTTAAGAGGGTTAAACTCAATGACCACTTTGAAAATGGCGTAAAATGCGGCTCTACCCGGCCACTTACTGCCGGTGCCCAGACGCAGCTTTGATTTGGATTCTGACTCTTGAGCCCTCTGTAAATTGAGTTTCACGTAAGATCTGCGACAGGACCGCCCCACAGGGCAGCCGGCCCCTGCACCGGCGATGGAAGAGGCACGCCGTGCGGGCGGCTGACCCTCGTCCGCCCATTCACGCATCCATTCATAAGCCCCCTCGGAGCCCTCGATAGACTTCAGTCTGAACCTGGCACCACAGCGGGCAGGAGAGGAAGAAAGGAAATTTTATAATACAAATGCAAATATTAACCAAATGCGTTCGGAACTGTCTCGGGATGCATAATGAAACCCTCTGAGGTGGACAAGGTGCTTTCACAGCATGTGAGCCCCGCGTTCCAGGATCTAACAGTGACACCACGAGCCCGTGGCCCCCAGTGCTGGTAACGCCCCGGGCTCTGCTCTACGTGCTCCTCATCATTATCCAACTGAATCCTGCGCCGCACCCGGCACGGTAGGTGATGTTACACTCAGTCCACGCAGAGGTTCAGCGAGCTGGGATCTGAACCTGATTGATCTCTGAACTCAGAGTCTGAAGCCCTGAACTAGAGATAGCGCTACCTCTCACATCGTTAATTCTCATAAATAATTCACATATTTGCATTAAGTGCAATGGAAATTGAAGTGAGCACCTACTGTGTGAGAGGCACTGGGTTCTCACGTTTCCCTTCGAGAAAAAGCCATTTAGGGAGTAAACACGGGGCGTGGTGCAGAGTGGTAAGGGCTTTACGCTGCAGGACGTAAGACGGGAGCTGAGCGCAGGGGCCCCCCATCCAGCGGGCCTTGGCCGAGCCTTCCAGGTGGTGGACTTGAAGGGTATCGGAGGCACAGGGCGCAGGAAGGATTGCTTCATGGTATTTTATTTTCCCTTCCTGGCCTGGGGCCCCAGAGCCTTGAGCGAGTTCCATAAAATGTCATTCCTTCAAGCTCTCTCCTGGCAAAAATTCGAAAGTGGCACTAGCAAATTTTTTATTCATATTCATAGATATGGGTTAGTTGTATGTTACCTCAAACCTATTACTGGTGGGAAATTTCATGCATCCGAGATGCTACGCACCGTTCCCTGTGCATTTGTATTAGTCAGAGTTCTCCAGAGCAATGGAACCAATAGGATAGATCTATACCGATGGCCATAGACAGAGAAAGAGAGAGAGAGATTTATTTTAAAAAACTGGTCCTTGCAACTGTGGGGGCTGGCAAGTCTGACGTCTGCAGCAGAGGCCAGCAGGTGGAAAATTCTAGTGGGAGGCGATGCTGGGGTCTTGAGTCGGAAGACCGTCTGGAGACAGAACTCCCCTCAGAGAACCTCAGTTGTTTTGTTGTTGTTGTTTTCCTTAAGGCTTTCAACTGATTGGATGAGGTCCATGCACAATATGGAGTGTAATCTCCTTTACTCCAAAGTCTCTATGTAAATCAGGCCTAAAACATCTCTTCACAACAACGTCTGGACCAAACGACCGGGCACGCTAGCCCAGCCAAGTGGACGCGTGAAATTAACCATCTCCGCATAAAAAGTGAGAGCCGTCCGTGAGCCGGGTGGCCTCCCGGGGCCTGGAAGAACGTGGAGGAGGAGCACCTCACCCATTTAACGATCCCCAAAGTCGCTCTTCCTCTCACTGCAAAGCAAGGTCATCTCTGCAGTGACACAGCTGACATTTGAAGATGCCACTAATTTCATCTCTAACTGACTGTCCCTACCTCACCCAGCATGGGCCGGGCTGGCGGCCACCCAGGCTCCGCGGCGAGCGTGGGGGGCCTTTTCAGAGAGGCGGAAGCGTGGGGGCCGGAGATCCTCATCTCAAATGTCACAGTGATTTATAGACTATATTTCCTGGGAGAAGTGCGAAGATTTATTTCCAGGAGACAGGCTGTTTGTAAACACGGGGCTCACAGGTGTGGCTGTGTGGGTGGGCGAACCCTCAGGGGCTTATGCTCTCTGCCAGGAAGGAGAGCGGCAGGCCTGGAGGCGGGAGCAGCGGCCTGGCCATGAGAACGTGGCGCTCTCTGCCCACCAGGGACATGTGCAATAATGACTCCTTCTCTTTATCTCCCTAGTGGAGCTGGAGCCAACTTTAAGACTCAACCAGCCAGGTGTTACACTACCAAAATGAGTTGCTTTGGGAATGCAGTGGAAATGAAATTGGGGACAAGCAAGCTATGGCAAACCACGGGCAAGTCTAAAGAAACAAAAAGAGGGTCAGCTTTTATGAGCTTTTAGGAGAAAGTGAGGAAGGTTGTTTTGAACAAACACTCACTGGCGGAAAACAAGAGCTTGAAGTGTGGCAGTGCCCACAGGGTAGACTGTGAAGTGTAGGGGTAGGAGCGACCTGCCTTCTTGTTCTTAAAAGCAGGAGATGAATTTTTGTGTGAAAGATGTCCGCCCTTGTCAAGATGACTCTTACCTTCCTTCCCGCTGTGCCGCTGGAGCGAACGGTGCGTGCGTGAGCATTGTGCTCAGGGCTCCTTTGTTTATTTTCACACTGGAATCAGACTACCACCCCTACTTACCTGGATGAGAAGTACAAGGATGAAAGCAGTAAGTGTTTCACCAAGGAGATATAAAATCATAAACTTGTATGCACAAAATAATCTAGCCTAAAAATATAAAAGGCAATTACTGATCTGAAATTAAGAAGAAATGAAAAAAAGTCTACGATTCAGTCTGGGAAATGTTAACATGTCTCTTCTGGTCACTGGGGAGGAGGACTTGGTGGAGGAGAGGACGCCACCTGAAAACTCAAGTCCCCGCATGCCCTCAGATGTATCCTCACCTTGTCTCCACAGCAGAGATCGAATCGACACGTCCTCCTAAGTGAAATGGGCACAACCGCAGAAACGAGCAAGCTACCCAGACGGAGCACAGCTCAGCAAGAAACGAAACAAGGAGAAGAGAGCAGACTTGGACTTTAGAGATTCTGACCACTGTGCACAGAATGTAGAATAAAGCAAAGAAAAAGAGAGGGAAAGAGGCAATCAGAGGCATGAGTGAGGCTCAAAAGATTCACCTGCAACAAAGAGACTCAAACAAAGGCTGAAATGGAACTTCAGTAAATGACAAATATAACCAGTGATCTCTCCAGTTGGTCCTACTGACTCATCTGTACGTAGCTTGGAATCTGTGTCGTCTCCTCATCTTGCACGTGAACTTATGTGCCGAGCTCAGGGGTCATTAGGGCCATCTTGCCCACTGGGGGTCTGGGGAGACTTCCAGCCCCATTTCCTCTGGCTGTCCCAGCATTCACGTGCGTGGTGTGAGGTCCGTGCTCCGAGCTACACACGAAGGCCTCTGCGTCCCCACAGACCCCCTCACAGCCAAGCTGCCCGAATTTACACCATCGTGGATGCTCAGGAGCACAGGAGGGGCGGCCCTGGATGACATGGAGCCCCTGCCCTCCAGCCCCAGCCTCCCACCTCTCTCCAGACAGTGGGCAAGCCCCTTCCCCGTAGCTCATACACGGGCCCCTGAATGTCTGCTCACACCCCTGCCATTCGGTTCCCACATCCTGCCCTTTGCAGGCTTTTCAAGAGATTTCTTCCGAGCAAAAACAGCCTTGGCCCAATCTCACCCCCACTGAAAAGATGTAGGGAACGGCGCAGAAGAAACTGTGCCCACCTCGTTCCACGGAGGCCCAGCAAACGCATGCGAATTTACGGTCAGTGTTTGTGTCTTTGGTGTTTGCACGCCTCTCTCCCGGTGGGTGGAAGGCTCCCTGCCAGCGCTGCGGGATGACGGGTCCTGAGGTGAGTCCTGCAGTGTGGGCGCAGGAGGTCTGAGCCGCAGGGCCTCCCCTCCTGAGAGCTGCATTCTGCACGCCGGAGAATCGCCGTCTCGCCCTCCCCTCCGCTCCCTGCCAGCGCTGCCCGCCACCGAGGAGCGCTGGTTGGCGGTGAGGCCCCCCCAGCGCCACAAGGCTCCACGGCCGGCCGGTAATGTCTAGGCAAAGCAGTTGCTTTTAAAATCCGTTATACGCCGTCATATTAAAAGCAATCCTTTGGAAATTACCAAGACATGATGCGCACCTGCCTGCAATTTTTGTAGCTTCTTTTCTCCCCCTGGTGAAGAATGTAAAGTTCCTGAAACTAAACGGGGGTTGCTTCTCCTTCAAAATGGGTCCTGCAGGGTCCTTTCCTCTTGCCGTCTAGTCTCATGAGGGGGGCCGCTCCTGTGTTTCCGGGGTGGCTTCCTTGGTCACGGTCCTTCCCGCTGCCCCTGGGCTCAGCGCCGCCAGGTCCATTTCTGCCCCCGTCCTGCCACTGGCCCCCAGCCCCTTCAGTCCCTCGTCGGCATGGCCCCCGGAAACATCTCCAAAATGAATCGCTACTGTGTCACTCCTTGGCTTAAACCCACTTGTCCTTGGTGCTCCGGCTCCAGGCCCCGCCCACCTGCTGTCCAAGCAGACAATCAGGGAGGACCCCTCTTCTCCTTGGAGGCCCGTGCCATCTGGTCGCACCCCACCCCCACCCACCGTCTCCAGCACCCCTGCTTGGCCAGAGGACGCTGACAGACGGCCGCAGCCTCGTTCGGCACCTTCCGACTGCTCTCCTCCCCAAGGGCAGCGGGTCTCCGGGCTCCGCTCTCCGCACTGAACACACGTGCACACTGACCTCACCGTGAGCTCAGGCTGCACCTCGCACTTCAGAGAGCGCGGGGGTCTGACCTCAGCACCGTGTGCACCCACCCCGCCTTCGCGGCCCCGTCCCCTCCAAGACGGGGCCTCCAGCCAGACGCCCTGACCCGTCCACCTCATCACTGTGCATTTCCGTTTTCTGAGTGCAAGGTTTCCCCACCAGCACCCAAGGTGCTCCCGACCAGCCTCAGGGCAGAACCTTCCGGCGAGTCAGCAGAACCTGCAAAAGCGCATTGCACTCTTGCTGCCCAGCTCCCTCTCGCTTACATGGCCCAGGCCCTGGCTCCCTACCCTGCAGCCCCAAAGTCCTCCCCGCTGGGCTCCGGCCCCGGAGCCCCTAAGTCCAGTGGGTCTTCCTGCTCCCCCAGGACACGCAGCAGCCCAGCATCTCGTCCAAAAACACCCCTCTTTCCGCGTCCCGTGTCCCCGTCGCCCCGGGTCCTTCCCTCGCTCAGGCCTGCCCTGTGCCGCCACAACTCACCCGCCTCAGCTGCTCCTTGGTCCCACCTTCTGGATGGACTGCCAGCGCCGCCCACCGCCAGCTGGGTGGGAGAGGGCAGTGGCCCGGGCTTACGTGGGAGACAGGCTCTCTCCTGCGACAGAGTCCGGGGCTCGGCCGTCTGAGGCTGGGTTCACAGCCTCTGCCACCGCCATCTTCTGAGGCCCTGCTGGTGACAGGCCACGCAGGCCCCCTCCTGTCCAAGCGGCAGGAAGGCGGACGGCCAGAGAGGCTCATGGCAGGGAGCTCAGTCGGCTGCTGCCGGAAGGAGGCTGGAGTGCAGCTCTCCGGTTGTGTCTTCACGGCCTCAGCAGCTAAGGAAGAGGGGCGCATGGCTGTGGGGCACGCGGCTCTCATTCTCGGCCACAAGCCCCCAACGTGAGCTCCTGCGTCCACGTCCACCCACCTCTCCTCCGGGTTGCCTACCTCGGTGCCCCTGACTGCCGGGTCCCAAAGCCTCAGAACCTCACCCCTCCCACTGTTCCCCCTCTGCCCTCTCTTCCTCTCACCCCAGCCTCCCTCCTTGACCCCCCACCGGAGATGGAGGCAGCCGCTGATGGGGGACAGGTCTCAGGGGCCCCTCACCGCAGACGGCTGTTGGTCCAGGGGGGTGCAGAGTCCGTAGGACTGCCGGCCGTGAGCGAGGGCTGGCGGGCTTCCCCAGGAGGCAGCATGAAATCTCGGGCCAGCGCCAAGCGCAGAACTTGAGGCCACTTCTGGCCGCCACCAGGGGAAAGGACGGCAGGGACGGAGTTAGGAGGCTCTGGATTCCAGCAGAAGGTGCCAGGGGAATCTAGGTGCAATCCACAACATGGGGCGGCACTCCGCAAATCCACTTCAGTCCTACAAAGGTGTCCTGGGTCACCCTGTCCCGAGTAACCTGTCCCAGGGACCATGGAGACCTAGCCCTCAAAACACCACCTTCCTGAAGATGTAAAAGCCAGGTCTGTCTCCACTGGGGTGAGCTGCACTCTGTACCACCCCTCTGAGGGACGGCGCCCTGGACCCTGTCACCAAGGAGACAGCAGATAGGCCCGGGAGCGCCGACTGTGCAGACGAAGGTCCCTCGCCAGCTTGCCTGCCTGGGGGACGGAGAGAGGCTGATGCACAGAACGGGGCATTCTCCATGCGTCTTGCAGGCTTCTACTGGTCCGTAGGGAGGGGACGCAGGCGGGACAAAGGGAGGAGGGCGGGAAGGCCTGGCGGGGCGGGCGGAGGTGTGTTCCTGGGGCCCCAGGACACGGCTGGGAGGTGGACCCCTCCCTGTCACCTGCTCATCGTGTCCTGAGTCGGCGAGGACCAGGCCTGGGGACGCCTGGGAAGGGGGAAGCCTGGACTTCACGGGGCGAGCCTGTGTCTGGAGGCGCCCTCCCAGAAGCCAGGCTGTGTGCAGAAGCGGCCCCGTGGCCGGGTTCCTTTCCACGGGCGGGTCAGTGTGTCGGGGTCACTCCTGACGTTTGACACACGCACACATGCACGCACATGTGCCCTGGTGTGTGCACCCACGACACCTACAGGTGAGTCTGCATAGGTAAAAACACACAACACTCATGACTGCGTAACACTCCACATGCTGCCACACGCTCCAGTTTACACAGGCTCACACACATGCTTACATATGTGTGTGCTCACGCGTGTGTGCATACTCACACGTGTGCACATTCACACACACACACATGCACGCTCACACATACACTTACACACTCATGCTCACACATGCTCGCCTACATGCACTCTCACACATGGGCACTCTCGCACATGTGCATGCTCACACTCATGTGCACACTCACACATGCACACACAGGCTCACACACATGCAAACTCACATTCACACATGCTCACACACGGACACATGCACATATATGCTCACACACGCTCATGCATGCACACACACACAGGCTCACACACATGCAAACTCACATTCACACATGCTCACACACAGACACACGCACATGCATGCTCACACACATGCTCACACACATGCTCACACACATGCACAATCACATTCACACATGCTCACGCACAGACACACGCACACACACGCTCACACACACCAGCGCCACCCTCCTTGTAAAGGCAGGGGACATGCCTGTCTCTAAGCACATGTCAGTCTGACGCCGCTGCCGCGATGTGACCCCACTTCCCCCAGGGACGCTCCTCTCCTCCAAGAGTGTTTTATTAAAGCAGGATGTCGGGCCCGTCTCCGCTCTCACAGGAATAGCAAGCCCGGCCTCGTCCCTTCCCGAGCTTCCCCGACAGAAAGAAGTAGATCTCCTCCTCCCCCAGCCCCCGAGCCCACAGATCAGCGCGCCTCCCCCACCTCGGGAGGCCGGGGTTTCTTTCTGTAATTTACGAGTCGCGTAGCCTGGCCCCCGGACTTGCCTGGAAGTTGGGAAATGTGATGACTCACCATATTTGGCAGCTCATACACACATACATTTTCCAGAACATTCATGCTCATGCCCATTATAATTGGGAGCTGTATAATCAGTGCACTCAGCTGCCAGAATAAAGTATACGATTCACATCAGCCTCTGGGACCAGAAAGAGGTCTGACTGGCGTCCCTCCAGCACAGAGAAATGTTGGGCTGGGAAGGGGCACCTCACTGCTGGCGGCACTGCCCAGACTCGCGGGGAGGCCCATCGGAGCCGATGCAACCGCCCGGGGTCCCCAGGTCCACCCTGGGCTCTGGGGTCTTCACTGTGGTCTTGCACTGGCCACTTTCCGGAACTGTTGTTAGCCTGGCAGGTGCTCCGGGAGGGCACACAGACGGGGTCAGCTCCCCCTCCCAGTCCACAAGTCCGTGGTGTAGGAGATGGGCCTTAGTGCTACTCAGACAGGCACCAGCCACAGCAGCCCAAGTGGGAACCAGCTGAGCCAGAAGGGAAGTGCTGGTGCAGAGGAACGAAGGCTCAGCAGCAGAGCAGGCTTCAGGCATGGCTTGAGCAAGGGATTTTCAGCTCCAGCACTTCTGGTGGGCTTTGCCCTTTACTGACAAGATGGCAGCCGGCATCCCCTCAACCGTGAGTGCAGAGAGAAAGCCAGGGTCCTGGGCAAAGACTCACTGAGTCCCTTTGGGGCACCTGGCTCCCGTGCCCTTCTCTCTGCAGCCAAAGGAGTGTGGCACCAGGGCTGTGGGCCCAAATCACTCACACCCCATCCATGCAGAGACCCCCAGAGCTCAGGGCAGAGGGTGTAGGCCGCCCTGGGAAACTGTGGATGGGCTCCCCTGTAGGGGCTGGAAGAAGAGGAGAGGCCGGCAGAGCGGGGAGGGTCAGAGACAGAGGTGCCCTCCTCTGCACTCGGGGGCCGGTGGAGGCCGCAGGGGACACCCCCCTGCTCTGTGGTCCGCTGTCCCTTCCAGACTCAAAGCCCCGTGTCTCCAGGTCTCAGCCCGTCCCCCCTCGCCCATTTGTACTTCCTGTGCAGCAGGTACGAGTCAGGGCATCGACGGGGAGAAATCCCTGGGCCTCCAAGGCCTATTTTTCACCGTAACAAGTCATTACCTTTGTGCCTGGAGTCGTTTCTCAGGATCTTAATACATTCGTTTATCAATCAATATTTAATTGATGTCTATAAAGCATGTTGGAAATCGGAGGTGTGAGCAGCTCTCTGAGCTCTGCGGCTCTAGCCCCTGCTGGCCCGGGTGCGGGGTCTGCGTCCCGGGGTCCCTGGGCCAGACACGCGGGGTCCTCACAGCCCGTCTTCCTGCAGTGGGGGGCCAGGGCCCCGCGGACGGTGGCTGGCTCACACCCCTGTGCTCCAGAGGCAGCGGGGCAGTGGAGGAAATGCACGGATTCGTCTGCTTTCCAGCCCAGTCCCCAGCCCGTCCCTGCTCCCCGGTTGTGACCAGCATCAGTCAGCTCATGTACAGCTCTGAGCCTTGGTTTTCCAACCTACAAAATGGGCTCAGTGAGAGCACCTCTTTCGAAAGGCCCCAGGGGTGTGAGACGTGCACACTAAGTGCCCTGCAGCGAGCTTCTGTGTGTCAGCTATTACCCTAATCCCTCTGTTTTTTTAAGTGCTTATTTATTTTGAAAGAGAGATAGAGAGCTTGAGTGGGGGAGGGACAGAGGGAGGATCCCAAGCAGGCTCCCAGCTGTCAGCACAGAACCGACTCAGGGCTCAAACCCACGAACTGTGAGATCACGACCTGAGCCCAAGTCAGACGCTCCACCGACTGAACCAGCCAGGCGCCCCCATTACCCTAACGCCTCTTGATCCCGGCTGTGGCTGCACGGCTGTCCCCTCACTGAAGAGCCGTGTCGCACAGGCCGGGGTCCATCATCGTGGGCGGTGAGGCCTGGCGGCCGGAGCCAGGAGGAGTCTGGGTTTGAATCTGAACGTGGCCGCCTGCCACAGCCGTGACTGCGGGCGGTGGCTATGGTGCTCAGGGCCATCGCCCCGCACGCAGGGGGAGGCCCATCGCCCCCAAGGGAGCTCCGGGTCTGCAGACCCAGTGTGCACACCGACAGACAGGAGCGTGGCGGGCGGCCCCCTGACGGCGCCCTCCCGCAGGGCCGCG
>NC_043709.1:2280684-2289077 GCF_006229205.1 Suricata suricatta
GACAGAGCCCGCAGCAGGGCGGCCCCGGCACACTGGCCGGTTCCGAGAGCGGGGGCGGCGGCACGCATGCCCGCGCTCCGCTCTCGTGATGGCAGACTTCCTGGACACCATTTGTCTCCTTGACCCGCTGCTCCGAGCCCGGCTCTCGCGGGCGGCCGGCATGGGCCCGGGCCCTTCTCAGCGCCGCGTCCCCGGCTGTGCCGGTGACTGATTGGGGATGAGGCCTCTGTCCCTGCCGTCCTGGGAGCCAGAATGTTGATGGAATGGCCGTCTCACTCTCTCCAACAAGCAAGTAACAGTGTAAACTGGGGTCTAATTTATCAAAAACAGGCACTTGCATTCGGCGCGGGCTGTGTGCTCCGCTGAAATATGGCTCCTGCCCAGCTCTGGGCCCACGTGTGTGCGATTTTATGATATTTCAGTTTTATGGAGGACATCTCACTGATGAATGTCTCTTAGTGAACGATCATTCTGGAATCTATTTTGCCTTCAAAGAGGCTTCTGTGGGGATGGACTGGGAGCGGCAGCCACCTTGTTACATATAAATCCCTGCCAGCAGCGCGGGGCAGGGAGGGAGGGGGCTGGCAGGAGACCGGAGCGAGCATGTGAGCCCGAAGCCAGAGCCGTCCTCTGTCACCCGCCAAGGTTGTCAGTGGGGCGGAAGGGGCCTTGGTGCCCGGCAGCCCGGAGCGCCAGCGCGGCCGCCTGCCACTGAGGGACCTCCGGCAACCTCTGCTGGGGGAGGGACTCATTATTACAGCTTGCTGTGGCCCCCGTCCTGCGCGCGGTCATGTTCGCCCAGGTGGGTCTGGGACGCAAGGCGGAGCTGGGCCTGCAGATACGCTGGGGACCCCGGAGACGGTGAGGGCCTTCCCTCCGCCCAGGCGTGCTTTCTGCGTCCTGCAGGGTCCGAACACCAGGGGCGCTGGGGTCCTCAGGACTCAGCCCCTGTCTTCTCCCTCCTGGGACACCCAGAGCTTTCTCTAGAGCTTGTGGTCCCAGAAGAGTCACTGGGTTCAGAAGATCTGGGTCTTGGTCCTGGCACTGACTGTCCCCAGGCCCAGCCCAGGCAGCTCCACTCTCTGGACTCAGTGTCTGTCTGTCAATGAGGCTGGTGGGGGTGTCTGGCGCTGGCCGGGCTGGGGGTCCTGGCCCCTACTGCGCAGGTATGGCCTCTGACATCCCGCCTCAGCCTGAGGGGGACAGCGGTCAGTCAGAAGGACGGTTGGCCCCTCCTTCTCCACAAGTGCGGTGGGGACTCCGTTTCTGGCTTCCTTTCCCCTCAAGCCTCGGCTCTCGAAGCCGGAAGCCTGTTAGCAAACTCCCTTCCCCCCGCCTCCCCCGGCACCGCAGTGGGGGCCGCCCTGTGTGTTTAAACAAGCTGTGCTTGTGTTCTGTTCCTGCCGGAACAGTAGGACATGCCAGGTGACGTTCGCAACGGCTTTGTCGGCCGAAGTCGGACCGGCTCACACGGGGCTGAAATCCCAGCGAGCGCCCGCCGGGCCCGGTCCTTCCTCAGGCTCCAGGGCAGGATTTCTCAGCTTCTGGATGCCACCTGCACTCCTGGGCTCCTGGCCCTTCCTCCGTCTGCAAAGCTAGCACCCTGCATCTTTCCGAGTGTCTACTACAGTCATGTGGCCCTTGGATCCATGGACCGGCCCCAGCAATCAGGGTGGCCGGGCTCTGTCCCCGTCTCAAGCCCCTGGTCACCTCTGCAGAGTCCCCTCTTTCACGAGAGCCACACATTCCCGGGCTCAGGATTAGAATGCAGAAGTCTCTGGAAGCCCATCGTTGAGCCGACCACACGTGCCCCTGACCCCGGGGCTCTGACGCAGCCCGAACTTTGAGATGCATGTGCTCTAAGGGACCCGTCTACACTCCGTCCATGTGCATCCGAGGGCACCGGCTTTCTGCACACAGCGGTGCCGACACCTAAACGAGGACAGAGCTATAGGAAATGAATGAGTTAATTTGGGAGTGAGCGCGTGAACTCACCCAGGCTTCCACAGCAGGGGGCTCACCAGAGGGCTGGGGGGGAACCTGAGTGGGGCCCCCATGTAGCACAGGGCACTGAGTTGAATCTGAATTGCAGATAAACAATGAGGAATGCTTTGGGAGAAGTATGATCCTTGCAATATTTGGGGAAAGGATTTGTTGCTTATCTGAAATCCTAATTTAATTGGGCGTGCTGTATTTTTCTTGGCCAGTGTGGGTACCTACGCGCAGGTCCTCGCCACCACCCCAACGGTGGCACTGGGGGTTGGTGGCTCCCTCACAGAGGCACTGGGGGTTGGTGGCTCCCTCACGGCCCCACTTCCTGCCTGATGCTTCTGGAAGCGTCGTCTTGTCTCATCTGAGCCCGTCCGTCTGACCTCAGTGATGAGTCCTCCCCCCTCTTCCTGTCCTCACTCCCTCGATGTCCTCTGCTCCCCCCGGACTTCAGGAAGAAGACCGCAGGGGCTGGGGCGAGCACTGGCCTGCCCCGCTGCCCCCCCCGGGAGGACTCAGGGTCAGCACCTCACCGGGGGGGCGGCTCATGCCGGGCAGGACCGGCCGGCCAGTCCCGCGTCCTCGGCAGGCCGGGAGGCGACACCACCTGTGGACAACACCAAGCAGCCCGTTGCTCTCATGGGCTCCGGGGACTTTTAGCAAAAGAAAAAAAAAGTATTATTGAGAATCGTTGATTTCATCTTCAGAGACGTGGACGGGAGAGAAGCTACAGGGAAGAAACCCGCCTGAGCACGTGACCCGCCCTTCAGAGGAAACGCGGCGCAGGCGCCCGTCAGCCCCGAGTCGGGAGCCCCCGGGCCCCGCCTGCTTTCCTGGAGCCTTATTATCCTTTGATCTTCCTAATAATGTGCTACTTTCCCGGTGATCCTTTTCATCGTCCTCACGGCCTATTGATTAGGGCTCTTTTCCGGGGTTTTGAGATATTGACCAGAATGAGGGACATAATAATTCAGCACTGGGATGTCTTAGAGGGTGGCCGGGAAGGGAGGGGCTGCTGGCCATGCTTTCTGCTGCTCCGCCTTTGGCCCTCGCCTGTTTTGGTTTTGGCTCCGAGAACAGTGTGCTAACAGGGGGCTGACCAGCATGACCCCCTGAGCAGAGCTGGGGGCGGGCTGAAGGGAGAAGGGGGTCAGGAACAGGCAGGAGCAAATCACACGTAGAGCCCTGCAGAATGGTCTGGAAGGTTCTGGAAGGACAGATGGTCAGGTCCCACGTCCCGTGGGTGCAAGGTTGGAGGCCACAGTGTGCCGTGGGGACCGGTGTGAAGGCAGGTCAGGAAGGCCCGGCTGTGCATCAAGGACACTTGCCGGGGAGCTGAGTGACCCACAAGCACCAGAGTGCTGGTGACAGGTGTGTCCCAGGCCGTCCTCGGACACGCACCTGTGTGGAGACGAGCACGGGCGTCGGGGGCAGGGGAGGTCTGAGTCCGGCCCCACCCAACCCTTGCAGGGTGGCCAAGCCTCCAGGACAGAACCCGCCACCCTGCTCTTCCCACAAACACACAAGTTAGCGATTTTGAGGCGAACCACGGGGTGAAGACAGAGGTAAAGTGGAGCCTCCCGGCGGATGGAAGCCGGGACTCGCCCATGGCCCCGGGACCAAGGGCTCACAGCCCATGTGTCAAGGTGAAATTCTGCATTTGGTTCCTGAGGATAGTAAGTGGGCATACTTTTTAAAAATGTCTGTCTCAGGATGTTGGTGAGTCAGGAAGCTCACTCCTTCCGAGCGAGAGCAGGGACGCGGTTTTTCTGGAGGGTTCCTTGCCGCACGCGGAGACCCATCCATCACTTTCAGGAGCTCGACGGCACCGTTGCAAATACAATCAATCATCTTTTTATTGAATTAAGACAAATGGGTGGTTATTAATAGGCTCAGACTAAATGAGGGAAATGGCTAACGTGGTGCAGCGGGGGAGGGGTCGTCTGCAGGCGGGCTCTGTGCTCTGCTCGGAAAGATCTGGAAGTGTCTCCAGTGAAGAAAGCCTTGGCCACCAGGTCTCCTTGGAGTCACACTAAGAACTAATGGGCATGAACTTAGGAATAGAAACCACTGGTCTGAATCTTTCTCTCGTCTCCCAGCTGTGTGATCTTCAGTCAGTGACTTGACCTCTCTGAGCCTCCCTCTCCTCTTTGTTGGGGGTGCATGGAGGACGCTTGGCCGTTCTGGGGACCGGGTGCTGTAGGGACAGGGCAGAGAGAGGAAGTCTTAGCCTCTAGCTGCGGGCTCTTCACAGAGACTGGCCTGGGTGTGCACCCCCTCTGCTCCGAGGGGCTGCGACCGCAGGGGCCCGGGGCCCTGCCAGAGGGCGGGGGGCCACGCAGCCAGGCCGGGTCACCCCACAGGCCCCTCTCCAAGCACGGTTTCCAGGAATCCCTGGGAAGGAGCGGGAGAGCGGCGTTCCAAGCACGCGGTCTTGGTTCGGGCTGCCTGGCGTCTGTTGGTGGCAGTGCTCCTGGGGAAACAGCTTGTGTTTATGTCACAGAGAAAAGACCATGTTTCAGGGCAGTTGCTGCAGCTTGTGAGGTCAGATCAACGCCCCCAGCCCCATATGCCCAGGCGGGGTGCCTCGGCCCCCCTCGGCGCCGGCAGCCTGAGCCTCCCCAGCGGGTGGCCGAGCCGCCGGGAGAGCCGTGCCACGGGCCACCCGCATCCTCGGAGCGCTCTCCAAAGAGCGGCAGCCGGGGGGCTCGGGCATCTGCCCAGCCGGGCCCTCGGCTGCATGGCCGGCAGGCTGGGCTGGGAGGGGCTGCAGACGGGTGGGGGCGGGGGACTCAGGGAAGAAGACTCTCCCTCAGGGCCTCGGGCCAGCCCCTCGTCACCGGGAGGACGCTGGGGGCGATGAGGAGACACAGGTGAAGGACTGTGTGGAAGGAGCCTCTGGGCTGAAAATCTGCTCCTTTTCAGATCCGGTGCGCAGGGCACGGGGCGGCCAGCCAGGAGCAGAGCCTGTCTCCTGCCCACGACCGTGGCCAACACGCTGAGCCCACTGACCCATCGCGCTCCCTCCTGCACCCCACCCACCAGGAGCCCCTTCCCTCAGACTCTGCCCTGCGTCCCCCCCATCCTGTGACTCCCCGTGGCCCCTTCTGATCTCTCCTCTCCTCTGCCAGACCTGGCAGTGGCAGAGTCCTCTGGGTCCCCGGCTCCTGGCACAGAGCTCCCGAAACCTGGGGCCCGAGGGCCATCCTCTGTTGTTCATCGGGAGCCACTCTGATCACACCTGGGTCTGTGCTAGCCCCGGGTCAGGTGAGTCCCTGGATGGCGTCAGGGTGGGGCTGGTGTGCCGGAAGTCCAAGCACAGGGACAGAGAGGGACCTTCAGCCCCGCCCGCCAGGCAGCAGAGAGGGGTGGGGCGGCAGGTGGAGCCTTCTAGAAACTCTTCAACAAGGGGCGTTGGTGAGTGGGTTCGTGGAGGTGCAGGGAAAGTCGGTGCGCACCCCATGCCTGGGTCTGTAACTCATTTCCCCTTGGCTATTCCTGGATTGGAGGCTTTGTGATTTGCTGGGAAACGTGCAAAGTGTTTCCATGGCTTCCCTGAGTCATTGTAGCAAAATACAGAACGTGCGGAGGGGGTGAGGAGGGGGTTGTGGGCAGCCCCACAGTTCGGTCAGAAGCACAGGTGGTCCCTGGGTCCTGCAGCTGGGGTCTGGCGTGGGCGGGGCCTTGTAGGCAGAGCCCACAGCCCTGGGTCCTTGTGCAGAGCCCTGGAGGCCACACACTGGGGGCCCCTGCTTCGCCCTCTTCCCGCTCCCCCTGCACAGCCTGGACGCTCCCATCCATCCACCTGTTTGCTCAGTTTATTGTTTTTATTTTTTATTTTTTAAGGTTTTTTATTTTTAGAAGAGATTTTTTTTTAATGCTTTTTATTTATTTTCGAGAGAGAGAGAGAGAGAGACAGCGTGAGCACGGGAGGGTCAGAGAGAGAAGAGGTCACAGAATCTGAAGACAGGCTCCAGGCCCTGAGCTGTCAGCACAGAGCCTGACGTGGGGCTCGAACCCACGAACATGAGATCATGACCTGAGCTGAAGCTGGACGCTTAACCGACTGAGCCACCCAGGCACCCCTAAGGTTTTTTATTTTTGAGAGAGAGACACAGAGCGTGAGTGGGGGAGGGTCAGAGAAACAAGGAGACACAGAATCTGAAGACAGGCTCCAGGCCCTGAGCTGTCAGCACAGAGCCCAACGCAGGGCTCGAACCCACAAACATGAGATCATGACCTGAGGCGAGGTTGAATGCTGAGCCGACTGAGCCCCCCATGTGCCCCTTATTTGCTCAGTTTGGGCCCTCTTGGTCCCCGTGCTCAGCACACGAGCTGGAAGGGGACCTGCTCTCAGGGGGGAGGGGGGTCACACCCCAACGCACAGACCCAGCCACATTCCGCGGGTGTCAGCTGCCCTGACCCAGGGTGGCCGGCCCAGCCCCGGACCTCACACCCAGCCCTCAGGACCCCCTGAGACACCCCAAGGACACCCCAACTCTAACACGCTCTGCAGCCAGGAGCCTCGCCTCGGCGGAGGCCCCCTCCCCTTCCATCCCTTCTGGCTGCCACGGAATCAACAAGCTGGTTCAAGGGTCCTCCGTTTCCAGCAAGGCTGCCGCCATCCGGCGTGTTGTGTTACGGCGACGCGTCTTCAGACGTGGATTTTCAGGGCCGTGCACGAAGGACTCTGAAGCTCTCTGAGACACACCTCTGAAGGCCGTGTGTCACCAGCTCTGCAGACCACGGGGTCCCTCTCTTGCCCGTAAGTAATGATTTAACCCAAAAGACAGAGCTGTGGTCAAATGATAATCACCTTTACTTTTTAATGTTTATTGTTGAGAAAGAGTGAGGGAGGGGCAGAGAGAAGGAGACACAGACTCTGAAGCAGCTCCGGGCTCTGTGCTGTCAGCATCGAGCCTGACACGGGGCTCAAACCCATGAACTGTGAGATCATAACCTGAGCCAAAGTCAGACGCTCAACCGACTGAGCCACCCAGGCATCCCGTCTCTACTTTAAAATGTGTCATGAGTTTTTGCACGTGTGTCTTGTCACCTCTTGCTAGAAACCAGATTCGCTGACGGGAGTCCTAAAGGCCACCTCTCAGCATCCTGCCGTGGGCTTTTGCTCTGAGCAAGAAGGACATTTCCTCTCGAGTCACAAAGCTGCTGCTGTGAGGTCCATGGGATCAAAGAAGAGTTAGATACATGGAGAGGTAGCCCATGTTCATGGACAGGAAGCCTCAATATTCTCAAGATCTCAGTTCTTCCCAACCTTATGTCTAGAGTCAATGCAAGCTCGATAAGAACCCCAGAAAGGTATTTGATGGATTTCAACAAACTGATTGTGACGTTTACATGGAGAGATGGGAGACCCAGAAGGGCCAACCTAGTTCTGAAGGAGAACAAAGTTGGGGGCCCGGCAATACCCACCTTCAAGCTTTGTGACGAAGCTACAGTAATCAAGCCAGCGTGCTGGGCGTGGGGAAGAGCTAATAGGTCAATGGAGCAGAATGGAGAGCTCAGAAGGAGTCCCTGGCCTGATGAAGGAGCACAGACGGGCTCTGTGATGAATGGCTGTGGGCCCGGCAGTCATCACAGGCAGAACAATGAGTCCAGACACCGACCTTACCTATTCACAAAACGTAAGCCAAAACGGATCGTAGACCTAAAATGCAAAGCTTTATTTAAAACTCCCAGAAGCTCACGAAGGAAGAGACCTGGACGACCCTGGGTTTGGTGATGACGTTTTAGGCCCAACGCCACAGGCATGATCCATGAAGGAAATAATGATGAGCCAGAGGTGCCACGTTGAGAAACTTCTGCTCCGTGAGAGACGCTGCAAAGAGCATTAGAAGATAAACCACAGACGGGAGAAAATGTTCGCTGTTGTGAGTACACAAGGACACTTAAAACTCAAGAAGAAAATAGCCCAATTAAAAAATGGGCAAAAGATCTGAAAAGAGACCTTACCAAAGATGGAAAATAACATATGAGATGGATCATTCGTTTTTCGTGTATGGAGTTTGGTGAGCTCCTTGTAGATTTTGGGTACCAGCCCTTTATCTGATACGCCATTTGCCACTATCTTTTCCCATTCTGTCGGTTGCCTGTTAGTTTTTTTTATTGTTTCCTTTGCCGTGCAGAAGCTTTTTATCTTGATGAAGTCCCCGTAGTTCATTTTTGTTCTTGATTCCTAGAAATGGGCAGAAGACATGGACAGACACTACTCCAAAGAGGACATCCAGATGACCAACAGGCACATGAAACGATGCTCAGTGTCACTCATCATCAGGGAAACACAAATCAAAACCACACTGAGATACCACTTCAGGCCGGTCAGAGTGGCTAAAATGAACAAATCCAGAGACTATAGATGCTGGCGAGGGTGTGGAGAGACGGGC
>NC_043709.1:2289177-2302798 GCF_006229205.1 Suricata suricatta
AGAGCCTAAATGTCCATCACCTGATGAATGGATCAAGAAGATGTGGTATATATACACAATGGAGTACTACATGGCAATGAGAAGAATGAAATATGGCCATTTGTAGGAAAGTGGATGGACCTCGAGGGTGTCATGCTAAGCGAAATAAGTCAGGCAGAGAAGGACAGACATCATATGTTTGCACTCATGGGTCTAACGGGACAAACCTAACAGGGGACCATAGGGAGAGGAAGGGGGAAAGAGAGCGGGGGAGAGTGAGGGACACAGATCAAGGGAGACTACTGAATACTGAGGACGAACCATGGACTGGAGGGGGTGATGGTCATGGAGGGGGCACGTGTGGGGAGAAGCACTGGGTGTTATATGGAAACCAATTTGACAATAAACTATTTAAAATAAATAAATAACATATGAAATGGCTTATTCCAACCCTCTCTATGACAAATGGGCACATGCCAAGATGCTCCACCCGCTGTGTCATTGGGGAATTGCAAATAAGAACAGGCCACCACCACACACCTGCGAGAAAGGGACAAGATCCAGAGCACGGACAGCACGCAGTGCGGCAAGGACGCGGAGCTGCAGGAATGCTTGTCCACACCGCTGGGAGTGCAGGACGGTGCGGCCGCAGCGGAGGACCTCACGGTGGCTTCTTACCAAATGAGCCATTCTTTTCCCAGACAATCCGTCCAATCCAGAAATCGAATCCTTGGTGTTTACCTGAGGAGTCGGAGCACGTCTGTACACACAGCTGCACCTGCTTCTAGCGGCTTCTTTCATGATCACCAAAATTTGGCAGCAACAAGATGGCCTCCACAGGTGTGCAGATGCGCAGGGGCCATGCAGACGGGGAGCAGTACTCAGCACGACAAAGGAATGAGCTATGGAGCCATGAGAAGATGGCTTAAATGCACATCAGGAAGAGAAAGGAGCCCACGAAGGGGCCACACGCAGGCTGATTCCAGCTCTACATCGCGCCCTGAGGAAGGCACTGCGGGGACGTAAAAGGGCTGCAGTCGCCCAGAGGTAGTGGGGGAGGGGGAGCAGGGTCTGCAGAGGACTTTTCGGGCAGGGAGACTTCTCCGTGTGGCACATTTGCCCAGACAGAAAGGACGTATGATGCCCGGACTGAGCGTGGAAGTATTGTCTGCCCTTTGGGTGACCATGGGTCCGGGCCGCTCATCGAGTGTAACCAATGCCCCCTCTGGCGGGGGACGCTGATGGTGGGGGAGGGCAGGGGGATGCGGGAAATCTCTGTGCTCGCTTCGCAGTTCTGTTCGACACCGAAAACTGCCCTAAACAAATAGTCTTTAAAAACATTAAGTGGTAGAATGTCTTTGTTTTCGATCCGAGCAGCTGCCTTGTGGAAGACATGACATGAACCAAAAGGACCGCGGTGAACCAGGCCGAGCGTCTCCAGCCTCGGACTGTGGCAGGAGCCTGTGTCCCGGAAGGCACCTGCCTGCAGCCCCCTCACCCCCGCCCCGCCTGCAGGGGCCGCCACTGCTTCCGCAGGGCACCGCCACCGCCCGTGAGCCCCACGGCGGGTGTGCAGAAGCCGGGGAAGCAGCGGGCCAGGCCACCGGAGATGGGTGTGACGTCCGTGTGTCCCTCCCCCGAGTCTTCCCGGCGGCCCTGCCTGGGAGACAGCCTCCCCCGGGTCCCGTCCGAGGGGAGACGGAGGCCAGAGAGGGGCTGGCGCTCTGAGGCCCCTTACAGCAACCTGTCTCCCCTCCACTATCCGCTCCCCTCGGGAAGCGCAGGCCGGCACTGAGCGGCCGGCGAGTTTGCGTCCTCGGGCCGAGCCCTGTGCCGTCTGTGTACCGGCCTCATTTATCAAGGCTTCCGCCATGAAAGAGGCTTATTTATGGCATTTCTTTCTGTCTTTTTGCGCATGAGCCCGAACCCTCCGCCGCTGCCCATCACACACATGACGGGCCCCCTGCCCGGCTCGCGTCTGAACCTCGCAGCGGGCCCGGGGGCTACTCTTCCCGAGGTCGCCGGGTCTGGGCAGCGATTTAAAAGCCCGCTAACAAGGAGGCTTTGGCTGCACCGAGCAGACGAACAGAATGGTGCTCTCGTGGGCAACTTACTCGTTTTAGTGCCGCTCAGAGAGGCCTAAAAAGAGCTGATAAATACTTAAAATCAGAATAATCCTGCGAGCGCTCTACCACAACTGGTGTTTAATTAGCCTCCCGTCCGTGCGAGGAGGCAGGAGGAAAAGACACCATTAACCCATTTCTGTCCCCGGATGGCTCTCCCGCCCCGCCGAGCACCTACCACCGGACCCGCCCTGTTTCTTGGTGGGGAACGAAACAGATCGCTGTCTGGTGGCCTTAAAGGGGACTGGGGGTGGGATGTGGGACGGACCGCGTCCAGGGTGGCTGGCGGGATGTCCAAAGGACTCCGTCCCCCGCCCGGTGAGCACGGCCGGAGCCAGGTCCGCTGGGCTGCTGGGGAGACAGTCCCGGCTTGGGGGCTGGGCGTGGGGGGGGACCCCTGGGGACGCAGGCGGAGGTGGGGTGCGGGGCCAGACTCCAGGCGGAAGGCCGGCCTGCCCCCGAGGGCTCCCCACCGGCCCCGCATGCGCGCGTTGGTTCAGGGGTGCGTAGAGTGACAGGTTGCTCCCGGCTCGTCGCCAGCCTGGCTCACAGGCTCCCTCCTCCCGGGCATGACGTGTGCAGAGCCGGGAGGCGGGTCCTGGGCCGGCATCTGTGCAGACACGAGTGTCACACACGCCGCAGGAGCCAGCACACGCGGCCGATCCGTCCGCCGACCCCGCCGGGAACCGCGTCCCTCCCCAGCAGGGACCTCCCTGTCCCCACGCCTGCTTCTGAGGGCGCCCTGTGAGTCGGGCTCTGCTGTGGGGCGGGGGGGAGGGCAGGCAGCGGGGACACACCCCTGGGCTCCAGAGGAGGCCGCAGGGGACCAGGCCGGGACAGGAAGGCACCTCGTACATCAGGACGTGGCCCCGGCCGGCGGCTTGTCAGAGGCTGGCGGTCCCTGTGCTCCGGGTCCACTGAGAGCCCCTCCCGGGTCTCGACCCGACTTCTTGCTGTGTCCTCCTGCGGCCCAGGGGCAGCTGGAGGGACGTCTTCCCAGGGACCCGAATCTCACGTGAGCTCTCCACCCTCACCACCCCCTCCTCACCCCACAGAGGCCTGCTTCCCACAGCAGTGGATCGGGGGTGGGGGTGGCCGGGTGCCGGCGAAGACGCTGGGACCAGGACCCGGAGGAGGCGGCGGGTGGCCCGGGTGGAAGGTGGAGGGAGCCTCAGGGGAGGGAGGCGGGCTCGGTCAGGAGGGACGGCTCCGGGGCTGCAGGAGCCCTGCCGGCCCATGCCACTGTCTCCCCGCCGTCGGGATGGAGAACCAAGCACAGGGGAGTCCGTGCAAGAGAGGACACGACTCTGGCAACGGTGCTGAAGTCAGATGACCGTGGCCAAGCAGGGACACTAGTTAGGAAGCTACTCCAAGGCCCTGGTGTTGGGGAGGTTGGAAAGCCAAGTAGAGGCTCCCAAGGTGAAGTCCGGGACGCTTCGGCCTCAGGAGCCTCGAGAGAAGGAGGCAGTAGCAGCAGAAATGAGACACCCGCCAACAGGGGACCAAGGGAGCCACAGCGGGAAAGTGCTTCAGGAGAGGAGAGCATTGTGTCAGGGGCCACCGCTGCATCTCGGCGGGAGAGGCCCCGGGGTGGACATGCCTCCCGCGGCACATGCTCCCTGAGCTCGGGGACCTGGCAGCCCCATGGCTGTGTTTAGGTCCCCGAAGCGCTCACACAGGAGACTTCTAACGAACCCCCACGTTGGCAGTGGGGTGTCCTTGGCTCCTTTCTCTACATCTGAAATCAGAGACTGTCCCTCCTGTGTGGCGGCCAGGCGTCTGACCACCTGGGACACCGGAACCGTTGAGACCCTGTCTTAGCCCAAGCCAGGTCCTGGTGCACCCGTCCCCGGCCTTCGGCTGTACCTTGTCGCGGGTCCTTGATCCTGAGGGAGGGAGAGAAAACAGGGCAGGAGGGAGACGCAGAGAGTGAAGACACAACACACGGTCTCCGATCAAGCCTCTCTCTCTTTTATTAAGAAAATAATTCCTCTTATATAGGATTTTGGGGCGGGGAACTGACCCGGGTCGGTCGCCAGGTAACAGAGTTAAATGAATATTAGAGAAAGGGAAGAAACCGAAAATGAAACTCCAAACTCCGGACCCAGCATCAAAGGGAAGCCCGCAGACGAGCGTCTGCGGATGCTGGGGAGGGGAAGCTTAGCGCTGCACACCCGAAATGCGGTTTGATCTTTTGTGCACCTTGGCCATTCCACGTCTGGCCCAGCATGACCGACGCCAAAACCTTGGACCAGGAAATGGCACTCTCCAGCCTCCAGATGCAGATCTTGCTTTCTGGTTGCTCCCTGGAGAGCGATATCTCCTTGCCTGAGGCGGCCAAAGCTCGGCGGCTCCCGACAAGACCCCAGTGTGTGTGTCCCCAGAGTCCCATGTTGAAGCTCTAACAGCCAACGTGATGGCATGCGGAGGGGGGACCTTCAGGAGGCGGCAGGGGCCGATGGTTTAGGAGAGTGGGGCCCGGGGCGTGGCTGAGTGCCCTCGTGGGAAGAGGAGGTGCCGGAGTGCTCGCCCCCTCCTGCTCCTTCTCGAGAAGGTGGCTGTCCCCACCCAGGAGGACAGGGCTCACCAGGAACAGTCTGCTGCACCTTGACCTTGGACTTCCAGCCACCAGAACCGTGAAAGAGAAACGTCTGCCGGGTTAGGCCTCCAGGGAAAGCAGCCTGAGCTAAGACCACTCTTGCTCAGCTGGAGTAACACCGCCGCCGCCAGCAGCGCCTCATCTAACAGGATGTTGACGCTTAGGTCAGCGCTGCTGTTCGCTCAGCATCTCTTCCCTCCCAGCCTCAGGATGGCAGCCACTGCTCCGGCCACCACACCTGGGCTCCGGCAGGAACAAAGGAGAAAAGTGATGGGGCAAACAGACCCCCGGCTCTTCCCCAGTGATGTGTGTTCTCCTCTCGCTGACCCGACGTGTCACGGGTCACCCTGGTCTGCAGGGGGTCCAGAGGCACACCTCTCCCACAGGCTCACTCTCACCCCAACAGCAAAGCTCTTTTAGTAAGAAGGTACAGGAACATGGATCCTGGGTGGCCAGATACCAGGTTCTCCCAAATTAGTGGAACATATTCAGGTAGATTCTAAATATAGTTCTTTGGTGAAAAGAAAAAAACTGCACCCATACACTTTTTCTCCTTGTTAGGGTTGGATAGCCTTAGAAATCTGTTTCCAAGCCAAAACTTTTATAGCTTTTTAAAACTTTTTAATGAGAGGCTCATTAAGAAAAGAAATTCTGTATTTCCGTCCTCGGTCTTTGTATCAAGTTTCCTCATCAGGTGTCCCCCACAGGTGTTTTGTTCGATGTACCAGTCGTTTATCGAAATGGAAGCACCCCCAAGACACGTGCTTTACTCCAGGGTTTCAAAATTCCAAACACTCATGTCCAATCACATTTTTTTCAGTAAACAAAAGTACAGAGTTAAGGGTAGGGAAGTACAATTAGCGAATGCCCTGGTCCGTAGCAGCCGCGGATTCTCACAAGAAGGGACAGTCAGGGCAAGGACGTGCAGGACCCAGACGGAAACCGCTTTGCCACCAACACACAGCGCCTTGAACTGTCTGTTTATGGGACCAGGTTCTCCCAGCTGCCCCCCTGCTCCCCTGAGGCGCATGTGCACCTGAGTCGAGCTTGGGGGCGGGGCGCCCTGGGAGAGGAGGCAGGAGACTTGGAAGAAGGAAGTCCACCAGCCTCTAGTGGGAGGGTTGGGTGGTGCCGGCGTGGGGGTCTGGGAGAGAGGCCGGGGAGCAGGGAGGAAAACACACAGCCTCGTGAGAGCCGAGGGGGTTTCTGGGAGAGGGGTGGGTAAGGCTGGTCCCCAAGGGTGGGAGCACCCCTGGGGGGAGCGGAAACCGTGGCCCCTTCTGACATCTCCCTTAGCACAGCCCAGCGGGACCACGAGGGAGGATCACGCTACTCCAGAGAGGGTGAGCTCCTCCTAGGAAGACCCCCGTGGCCCGCCTTGGGCCCCAAGGCCCCTCCGTTAAGCAGGGGGGGCACAGACACCCCGGGGATAGATGAAAGTCGAGTCAGCAAAAACAAGCACACACCAGTGTCGATGGGGAGGTTAACAGGCGTCAGAGATGGTCTCCAAGGGCTCTACCCCCGATGCAGCCAGAGGATGATCCCATTAATCAAAACGGGATGATCCAGGGAGAGAGAGTCGCTGGAGCTGTGCTGCAGGAAGCGGACGCCGGCCGTGTAGGAAGTTGGGGGTGAAGGTGTGGTTTGGGGGACCCTGTGGGGGACAGGAGGCGTCTGAGGAGGGGAGGGGGCTCCCCAGGGGAGGGGCCTGAGCAGAGGGCTCAGGGCTGAGCCCAGCCAGGAAAAGACGGTCCCAGGGCGGTTGGGGGCACGCCCAGCAGGCGCGAGGGGCGGGCTGGTGGGCGGAGCCCATGCGGCTACCCCCGGGCCCCTCCGAAGTGACCAGGCCCTCCCCACCCCCCCTCCCACCCCGCTCCACAGCAGCACTTCCTCGACTGCACTGTCATTCCCAGAGACAGTCTCCAGTTAACACTGACGAAACTGCACCAGATCCAGGTTCAATTTTGGGGAAAAGTCGCACTCTCTGGAATGCACGCTTTGCTGGGAAAAAGTAACGACCCACAGCGACAGACAGAACCCAAGATACGAAAGGCGTGGACTCCATCGGAGGGGGACGGAGAATCCCGGAGGGCCATCCACCTGGGCACAAAGCTCGGGGGCGAAGAGGCCCCGCCCCTCATCCTCCCGGGTCTCGGGCCGCCGGCCCCTCGTGTCCCTGCCAGAGCCGTGACTGTCCAGAGCGAGGCCGTCCCCAGTCCTCACGGGGCGCGCAGAGTGGAGGAGGGGCCGTGGGGTCTTGAATGGCCGCAGAACCAGGGAACGGGTGGTGAAGCCAGGCTTGAAAATTGAGCAGATACTTCACCTCGCCCCCCACGCTCCACACTGGCCCCGCGCACGGAGGGTCTGACCACACCGTGGGGGGAACTGGGGGGCTTGGCAAACCAAACAGAAACCGGAGCAGAGGCGGACCCCACGTGTCCTCCCTGACTCAGGGTGTGCACGGTCCCCCGGGAAGTCCCCTCGGGGACACCAGGCTAGGCCACCTTTCATCAGGGCGCTCTTGGGTCCCTCCACGGGGCCTGGGTCACCGTGCACTTCCACCAGGACAGAGGTTAGCAGCTAACTCTCCTCACCCCGATAGGGAGGTGTGATCAGCAGAAATCGTGCTGTGTGTACATGTGTGCCCCCCGCGGAGCCTGGAGCTCATGTGCACCCACAAAACCACCGCCGTGGTCTGTGCCCGGATGATTCCATCACCCCCAAGAGTTTCTTCCTGCCTCCTTCATTTGATGTGATTGTGTGTGTGTGTGTGTGTGTGTGTGTGCGTGTGCACACGCCTCAGTGATAAGAACACCTAACGGGAGGCCCACCCTCTTAGCGAAGCTCTGAGTCGCCCACTCGGCGCCGACAGCGGCCCCTGCGGAACTGCCAGCAGGCTTCTGAAGGCTCCCGGTCCTGTGGCCTGAGGCCCCGCCCGCTGCCCCCAGCCCTGCAGCCACCGCTCTGCTCTCTGCTTTGAAGAGTCCATTTAATTTTTTTAAGTTTACTTATTTATTTTGAGAGACAGAGAGAGAGCAAGCGGGGGGGGGGGGCAGGGAGGGAGAGAGAGAGTCCCAAGCAGACTCTGCAGTGTCAGCCTGGAGCCTGCTGTGGGGCTCTGTCCCATGACCCATGAGATCATGACCTGAGCCGAAACGAAGAGTCAGACGCTTGACCACCCGAGCCCCCGGCGCCCCAAGCCTGACCATTGTAGATCCACGTACAATTGAGATGAGGCACCATTTGTTTTTCTGATCGGGCTTATTTCCCTCAGCATCGTGTCCCCCGGGCGCCCCCATGTTGTCAGAAGCGGCCGACCTCCTTCCTCTGTGAGGCTGAGTCCCATCCCCTTGTCCCTGGGTCCGCCTCCTCCGCCAGCGTCCACGACGTTTAGGCTGCGTCCGCGTCCCTTCCTTTGTGAGCAGAGCTGCAGGGAACATGGGCGCAGGCGTCCCACTGAGACTCGGATCCCAACTACGCCCGGACCGATTACCGTCTCCCCGGCTCAGCGGCGAGAGAAGCACTTGGGACCCAGGCAACGTAAAGAGTGTTTCCAGGCTCCCCGATACCAGGGAGCCTCCGCCCCTGGCTGGCCCGTTTGCCTCGGAGTCACGGCCTCCATGAGGCGGCGTCCCGCCTCCCCCTGCCCCTGCGGGTGCCGCGCCCGGAGGAGCTCAGGCTGCACTTGGTGGTGGGCCGCAGGGGTGAGTGGGGGAGGGGCTCAGCTCCTGCCTCTGATGCGAGTGACCGGCTGTGGGTGGACGAGGTGACCGTCCCTGAGCAGAGGCGGCTGAGTGTCCCCGCCGCTGAGTGGGCACCGCAGGGGGAGCAGGAGGAGAGGCCTGGCGGGGACGGGGCGGTGCCCTCGGCCTCGTGCTCAGATGCGTCACTGCATCGGCCTCGGGGGCACGCACCCCTCACTCAGGTGCCATTCCCAGAAGGCCCAGGGGCAGCGACCTGTTACACCGGGCCTCCCACAGGGACGGAGGCCGGAGGTCCCCGCGCCGGGGCCGCGCCCACGGGGTTGGGAGCACCGCAGGCGTCAGCCAGTCTCAAAATCACCCAGGGAACAAGGTGGGCAGCGAAGCCAGAGGGACTCACAGAGGTTGGGGTCCCGGGAGGAGGGGCCAGGAGCCTTTCCTCTACGGTGACACCAGCCTCGTGTGCAGGCCCGCAGCCCGTCACAGTGCCAGCAAGGGGACCGTGGTCCTGGGCCTGGCCCTTTGCCGGGAGCCCCCAGGGCTGCTCAGGCTGGCTTCCTCTGGTCCTCACTTGGGCCAGGCTCCCACCGAGGCCCTGGAGGCCTGAGCGGAGGTGAGGGAGGGCGACGCAGTGGGACTGGGACCCAGGGTCTCCCAGCTCAGGGACAGAGCCACTCGGCAGGCACCCTGAGCTCCGCTCGCAGCGGGGGAGGGGGGCGCTGGCGTGAGACTCACCGCCCTTCAGTCCCAGAACTAACAGCTTCCAGGACCACTGATGAGGAATGGTGTCTCCACCATCTTTTTCCCAGAATCTGTAATATCCTTACAAAGATAACAGGGGACCCTTTGGTCTTCCCTGGGCACCTGCCGTATGGCCAGAGTCCACGCACCTGCCCTCCAGACCCACGAGGGTACCTGTGGGGGACCGGGGATGCTGGGCCCTCAGCGACAGCTCGGGGAGGGCCCCCCGGGAGAACCGAGGTCCCAGGGATGCTCCCCTGCCTCCAGACCCACCCAGTCTTTCTCCTCTTGACCTCGCAGGTGCCTGGCAGGGGGGGGCGGTAGGGGTAGGGGAGGCGAGAGCCCCCAGGCAGCCTGTGTGTGCCCAACCACCGAGCGATGCGGGTGTGGAGGGCGAACGGAAAGTGGAGACAACAGATTTAGGGAGCAGATGGCTTGAACTGCTAGCATCCTGTTGTTCGTCACCTGATGTGACATGAAAACACCCCAAACACCAGGGTTTAATTAGCAAATT
This sequence comes from Suricata suricatta, assembly GCF_006229205.1. Lineage (NCBI taxonomy): Eukaryota > Metazoa > Chordata > Mammalia > Carnivora > Herpestidae > Suricata > Suricata suricatta. The sequence continues at coordinate 2,298,835 of NC_043709.1, forward strand.
AATAACAAGTCAGCAGCAGGTGAGGTCGTGAGGAGGCGTGCAGGGGCGGCCCCGGTGCCGCAGGGCCCCCGAGCCGTGCGACCTTGGAGGTCACCTCGCCTTGGAGGACACGCTCCCCTCCCCGGTGAGGGGACAGCAGCGCCCAGTTGTGTCTGTGACAGTCACGAGGAAACGGCGAACCGTGCAGGCAGGGGCCTGGTGCGGCGTGGCCGCGGCTCATGTCACCGTCATCACCTGCGTCCTGAGGAGCAGCCCCCGGTGACACTAACGAGCCCACACAGAGGACGTGCGGGGACCTGCGTGCCTCCTCAGGCAGCCGGACGCCAGCACCTGATTTCTGGAAGCTGCTGGGTTGACGCAAAGTAGATGAATATTCTAGACTTTGATGAAGGCTGGAAACAAAGAGAGGAGAAGCATTCCATGGGCTGACCCCCCGAGGACGGGCCCCTGCCCCATGTGGCTGGTCAGACTCAACATTCGGGACGTTGGAATCCCGCGGGGGGCAGGGGGGCAGGCGTGGAGTGCGGGGGCTGCGGGAGCGCAGATGACACGGCCCCAGGGTGCCGGAGCCTGGGCCCCGGGGGTGGCAGGTGCCACGGTCACGGGCTCCAGGCCCCAGGCTCCCCATCGCCCCTCAGAAACCACCCATGAGGAGCATTGTGCCCTGTGGTGCCACCGAGCGGTCACCGCAGCCCGGGGAGGTGCCACATTCGTGTCCTAGGGCTGCCTGGATGGAGCCCCACAGACTCCCTGTGGACCACCCTGTGGACTGCCCCGTGGACCTCCCCGAGCGCTGCCCACTGCGCTGAGGGACCCCTGAGTCCTCCTCCATGTGCGGCCCACCTCCAAGGGGCCGAGAGAGGTTGACGTGTTTTCCTGTGCGTCCAAGTACGGGCTGAAGACAAGACACCTGAAAAGGTCCAGGCTCCTTCCTGGAACGTCAGAAGCAAAAGGCCCACAGACAGCGAGGCTCGGGGAGCAGGGGCCACACACGAGGGGCTGCTGAGGAGGAGGGAACAGGAGCCCGGGGGCCACGGGGTGTTAGGGACACAGCAGGGAGTGTCAGCTGTGCCCCCACAGGCCAGGCCTGAGGACAGGAAATAGTCCAAAGGGTAGAGTTTTTGGAGCACGAGGAAGGTGGCCACACAGAGGGAGGCAGGCCCGTCTCCGGTCCTGTCACCCAGGCCGGGGCTGTGAGACGGGCCAGGGAAGGGACAGGCGGACATGTGCCCGCCCAGCGGTGACGCCCAGGCCCCTCCCACAGCCACGCCCGTTTCTGAAAGCCTCCTTCTCCGGAAGCGCAGAGTGAGGCCCGTGGGGCCTCCTGGTCCACAGCCCCGAGCACTTGCTCCCTCCGGGTGGTGTCTCTCTCCCCACCTGTGCAGGGCGCCCACGGCCGTTAGGGGACCGGCCTGTATCCGTCTAGCATGGGGCCCATGGCTCCTGCATGTTTCCCTTTAGATTAATCTGGAATTTTGATTTTCGACAGAAGATTCCAGCACAGGGGGCCCCTGTTCCCATCCAGTTAGCCGAGGGGTCCCCACAAGGCAGACCCTGCAGCGCTCAGATGGAGCAGCAGCCACAGCAGCAGGCGGCCTGGGCTGTGTCCACACACACCGTGCTCCCTTCGTCCACCCTCCGCACCTGCAGGCGCGGCCCTCAGGGCGCGTGGCAGCGGCCGGGCTCTGACGCGCGTGTGCCCGACTCCCCGCCGCACCTTCCTGGATGTTGTGCAAAACTTCCGAACGGATTTTGTCTTCCTGACCGCGGATCAAACGCTCCCAGCTGAGAATTTTCTAAAGGGAAACCTGTGTCTCCCCATGGGTACCCAGAGCCAGGGCGCCGACCCTGACAGCCTAGGGCCCGGCGGACGCTGGACGGACAAGGGCTTGTGCTTGTGCGCATCCTCCCTCCAGCGGAAACAGGGCCTGGGAGAGAGGAGGGGTGTCCGTGGACTGAGCCTCGAGCACCCACGTGCAGGGCTGGGGGAGACGTGCGGACATCAGTGCCTCCCACGTGTCCTAGTGGCTCGTCCCTCCTGCCACCCAGGCCTCTGCTGCAGCGACACGTCCTCACGGGGGCCCCGAGCCAGCCCCGGGCCGGCGGGCTCCGCTCTCCGGTCTGCGCGTCTCAGCTCCCGGAGTTCAGGGCCCCCGTCTGCGCATCAGCCCTGCCTCGGCGCTCGGGACCGACTCTGGCAGCTCGTGATTGCCGACACCTGCCGTCTGGAGGGACGCGTGCACGCAGGGCTGCGCCTGGAGGGAAGGCAGGGAGACACTTCCAGGCGGGGGTGGGGTCTGCGTGAGCGAAGGAACCGACGTGACAGCAGCCAGGCCAGCGAGGACGAGGACGGGGACACAGCTGGAGCAGGGCTGCGCCTCATGGACGCCAGCTCCCAGAACTTCCGGAACCAGGAGGAACCGCAGCCTCAGACACGTCCCAAAGAAGAAACCCCGAGATGGGCTCATTTATTCCAGCACAACCCCGGCGCCCCTTCTGGGGACCAAGAGGTACTCAGGGCTCACAGAGTCGGAGAGGACAGTGTGCCCGGCCCAGCTGGGGATGTGGCAGACGCTACGTGTCACAGGGCCTGGGGCAGTGACAGGTGTGTTTGTGGGGGCAGAGCTGGAGCAGTGGGGGTGTGACCTGGGCTCACTGGTCAGCCGGGGAGCAGTGCTGGCCGGTGCACAGCCAAGGGCGGAGACACCGTGGTGCTGGACACCGTGCTCAGCCCTGTCCTGTTGGGTGGGGAGGTGTGCTGGACACCAGATGTGCAATGGGAACTCGGCATTTGGGAGCGGGGGTGGGGGGTGGAGGAGGAGAGCCAGGAAGTAGGGAGGAGACAGTGTCAGGGAAGGCAGCGTGGACACCTACGGAGGGTGACGTCCCCCTTCTAATGTTCCTCCCAGGAGCTCAGGGCCTCAACCACTTGATGGCATAGATTTGTCCCTTGGTGTCTCCACTCTTCACGGGGCATTGATGCTTCGTCCCCTGACTCAGCTTTCTCGAGACCAAGGAGAGGAAGCAGTCCAGAGGTCAAGGCTGAAGCCCCAGATCTGCCCGGCACCCGGATGACCTTGGGTGTCACCTCCTCTGTCACCTCCAGTCCTCTGCAGAACAAGCACTTAAGCCCACCTGGGAATTGTCCAGGAATTCCCAGCCTCACGGCCGGCCGGTCTTTTGCCAACTGTAAAACCCTCTGCAAACGTGAGCTGTTCGTGTTGCATCTCTTCCCTTGGAGACTAGAAGAACCTCGTAGACCCGCATGAAATGCTGAAATAAATCAGGTTCCCTCTGCCCCTCGATGTGGGAGCAGGTGTAACTGCCGTTTTAAATGAAAGGAACACGGGTCCCCTTCGAGTCCCCTCCTAACCTTGGAAACAATAGTTGTTCCAGTTCATGGGATCCCCAGGGTAAAACATTCCCACATTTGATGGGTCTTAGCTGGCCATCCACATCTGCTGCTGGGTTTGGGGTCTTCCTGGGCAGTCACCTGGAGGGCAGGTTGTGGGGTGGCCCGAGAAGCGCTAGGTCGGGGGGACAGAGGACCTTCCGGCTCCCGCGGCCAGCGTCCCAGATGGCTGCAGGCTCACCTGCTGAGATCCAATGGGCGACCGGTTTCTTGGCCTCTGGGACGTTCCCGGTCCCTGCGCTGCCGTCTCATGGATCACAGTCCCGACATTTCAGGGCTGGCGGGCACCTGGAGAGGCCCTCCAGCTCCAAGCACCTGTTAAATAACAAAAATACAACCAAGTATGTTTCTAAGATCTGACCGGCTTCATTAATTGACTCTAAGTTAAGGGAAGGTCCAAAGGGCTACAGAAAGGAAAGGCTTTTAAAGGTAGAGAGGGAGCGGGAAGAGCACACGGTCAGCAGGCAGCCCACTGCCCCAGGCCAAGCCGCCGTCCGGGCGGCGGTGGGAGGGGTCTGTCCTAGCGCTGGCCAGGAGACCCCCATGCTGACC